>NC_092341.1:19842500-20142500 GCF_046630445.1 Rutidosis leptorrhynchoides | reverse complement strand
GCTCGATAGAAAATTGGGTATTGAAAAACATATTGAGTTACCCATGAAGGAGACCAAGGACAAATACAAGGACCAAATCCTATATTCAAAGGATTCAGGTAATTCTGGATCCGTTGAAATCTTTAGAGAATATCTTGCTCCGAAGTCATGTTAAAATCTTGCGGAAAATCTTTCTCCATCAACCGTCGAACTTAGAAATTCCAAAATATCATCATCAATATCTTTGATATTTCTGAAGATATTTTCATAAATATTCTCGTCCGAAATTATATACCTCTTCGTGCTTCCTGTGTATCAATATATTGGAAACATTCAATAGAAAATATAGTACCGAAAAGCAGATTATGCGAAACTATGAAGAAAGCCGTGGATAAATCACAAAGAATAAGTTTGACTTCAAAGAATCCAAATAATTCAATGTCTGCTAAAGTCTATAGTGAATAACTTGCTCCTTACTCTAAACCCTTGCAGACAATAGTTTCTATCATCCTCTGATCTTAGATATTCTGAGATATTATCGTACCTTTCATTATAAATATCCTCCATATTTCTGGAGATATTTTTATAACTATTCTTATCTGAAATCATTAATCTTTTCGTGCTATCAGTATTACATCATATAGAAACTGTTAGTTTCTATATTCTGTAAATTTTCAAGCTTAAAATATGAATGTTATTGAAGTAATGATGGGAACTGATGCATGAGTTAGTATAATATAATGACACTTGATCAACGTGATTATATTACAGTAAGTCATGCTGAGTTTCTAAATGAAACGTGATGATTCACAGATCATAACGTCATCATGTGCCATGTTACATAACTCTTTCATCCTACTTAACTCCGTAACAAATCAAGAAAATGTATTCTTGATGGTTCTATCTTCCGTGATGTTGATAAATTTGAAAATCAAATCGTGCTATCACGTTCCTTCATGCTTAGAACATTATAATCATTCGAAACTCTATATCTATAAATTCTGGACCATTATTCGCTTGACTTGAAGTCGGGAAGAGAAAACAAAAGCATAGAGCTTTGAAATATAAGGGAGAATATAAAGTCCGATAACAACACATAAATTACAAACCGTATATATCAATGTTTATCGCAACATAAAGACACGGGAGAATTAAAAACATTATAATCCCGAGGGCGAAGTAGAAGAAAGCAGATTCCTCTGGTGGAAGTTGGAAAAGGAGAATGATTGTTGCGATAGTAAGGATGAGGACAAGGATCAGAACTGGATTAATCATTTTTAGAATCTTTTGGATGTATGAACTAAGAAAGAAAGTATAAGAATGGTGAGAATAATTGAAAGGAAGAGCTTAATTTATACTGGAAATATCAGACGTAGTAATCTGGGCAGATCACCGTATTTAATTAAAGAGATCTTAATTTCCATAAATCCCGAAGAATCAGATTTTATAGATCTTCAAGATTTTCTTTAAATCCCTTAAATTCCGGAATTCAACCAAGGCAATGTCAAAAGTTAAGACGCGCCTTATTTTCTAAATTCAAACCTGACTACGTCAAAAGTTAAAAACAAATCTTTGTTTCTCATTTCATCCTTTTGTGAATAGCTTCATTCGCACTCTTCGAATAATCGAATTATTTTTATCCATATTACTCAATGATGATAAAACTCAAGTTATCAACTCATATTCGTCAGGAAAACATATTTATTGTTAGCTATGACGACCTCACTCAAATTTCGGGACGAAATTTCTTTAACGGGTAGGTACTGTGATGACCCGGGAATTTCCGACCAAATTTAAACATAATCTTATATGATTCGACTCGATAAGCAAAGTCTATTAAACCGAGTCTCATTATGTTTGAACTATTTCATGATAACATTTGACCTTTAACTATTTCCGACGATTCACGAACCTTTAATTGTAACTAAGAATGTAAATATAAATAATTATATATAAAACTAATTATATTAGTATTAATGAACTATTAAGTAATTTTGTTATTATAAAAGATAACATTTAATAACTAAAGATTTTCATTTTGAATATATATAGTATATTGTATATAAATGATTCAAACATATTTTACCAACGTTATCAAAATATTAAATGTACAATGTTATACTTTGTAGTTAATTGTTTAATATACATAATTAATCATCTACTCAACATTTAAAACATGATTTTATATATATGGTAGTATACATATATACATAAATATAACTATATATATATATGATTTTATACATAATTATTATATTATGTATATGTAGAAATTTATAATATATCTATGATGAAATAATGTACTATTTTAATAAATATATATAATACTTACATATATAAAACATTTATATTTTTCATAATTACATACATAAGTATAATATAATTAGTATGTAAATATGTAAATAAATATTATAATATATTTATATTAAAATGCATAAATATATAATATTCAGTATATGTTACAATACATATTACATAATTATTAAATATTACATAATAATAGATGATATTAATAAATTAAATTTAAATACAAATATAGTTGTTGTATTAATGTTATTTGTATCGTCAAATATCAATATTTGTATTCATAATATCACTTTATATCATATAAAGATGAAATTGGATGTATATATTAGATTATTATTACTAATATTATTATTATCGATAAAATATTAATATTATCATAATTAGTATGGTATTATTATTATTATTATTATTATTATCATTTTTACAATTATTATTATCATTAATATTATATTTATCATTATTATTAATTTTATTAATATTATTAGATATTAATAGTATTGTTATTATATATTATTATTATTAATTAAAAAAAACAGTAGGGATCTATATTATACGCGTGACCTCTTTATCCTTTATCTCTATTATTATTATTTTTTTTGTTTCTTTCCTGCTCCCAACTCGTGAACCTGTGTTGACATTTTCTCCATTTTTTATCAACCGATCTCTATTATTACAACATGATTATGTATAATTGCAAATCAAATAAAAAGGAAATCCAATGGGATTAAAGAGCACATCGATATTATTTTTTTTTCTTCTTCTCTGCACGCTCCAATTTTTTTTTTCTCTTAATTCAATTTCGAATAAAGTTTCAAAATCTAAAAATGCAGAAAGGTTAGAAATCTTTCTTTGAATCTATCTGCAAAATCTCAACTCTCAAATCTTTATATCGATCTTGAATTTTGAAGTCAAAGTTTAGTTTAAAAAAAGTCAACAATTGTTCTTGAGACAAATTCGCGTTCGTGTATATGTTTCTGATCAAATTGACGATTCCAGTAGTTTTTATACATGTTTAGAAAACTATTTCGTGTTATAAACATTATCTATAATGTTATCTATTACGAAATCAATTTTTTTTGTTTTGTTCCAAGAACCGACGCTGCAGTAGGCCTTTAGTATTTTTTTTTTATTTTAGAACCCAAATTATTTTTTTTTCTGTAATGTTTTGAAGCTTTAAAGGGAACCCCGATTTTGTTTTTTTTTTTTTTGGTTATTGATGTTTTGTTGAATCCATGAGACTTGTGGAGAAGAAGAGGAATAGAAGAAAAACAGTTTATATATAAAATTTAAATTCGAGGTAGTTTTCTTTTCTAATTTTATTATTGTTATTATATATTAATTATTATTAGTATTATTATTATTATTGTGATTGTTTTGATTGTTATTGTTATTGTTATTATTAGTATCATACTTGTTATCATATTTGAAAGTATTATAGACATTACTATTATTATTATGATAGGTATTAATAATATTATTATTAGTAATAAACTTATCATTTTAGTATTTTATCATCATTAGGATTATGATTATGATTATCATTATTATTATTATGAAGGAAATAAAAATATATTATTATCATCAATATTAGAATTTGTACCGGTTTATAAATAATAGTATCATCAGTACATTTACAATTAATAATATCATATTTATCAGTATCATCATTAATATTTACTAGTATTATTATGATTATCATTTATCATTTTATAAATATTAGAACCCTTATTATTAACATAAGTATGGTATTAGTATTAATATTATTTTAGAGTTATTATTATTAGTATCATTAACAGTTATCATTTTCATTTTTTTTGCTATTAGTATTATCATTATTAATAAAATTATTATTATTATTAGTAAATCATTATTATCTAAATTATTATTTTAACAAATAAATCTTTTGTACACTATATATATACTTATGGTATATACTAGGATTGTATTAATAATTCACATAACAAACTAATAAAATTTCATAAATACAATACTAACCACAAATATATGTATATAAATATATTAATGTCACTATTTATATAAACGTAAATCATTATAGATATATATACATAAAATCGATATATATATATAAAATATAACTTAAAATATAATATAAGTATACGTTTAAAATAAAGGTTAGAATAAATTCTACAAAACTATAATATATAAATAATACATATTAATAAATGAAATTTTGTAACTTACATTATACGTATTAATATATACACAATTGATATAGGTTCGTGAATCCGAGGCCAACCCTGCATTGTTCAATGACGTCATATGTATTTTTACTACAAAATACAGTATCGTGAGTTTCATTTGCCTTTTTACCCTTTATATTTTTGGGCTGAGAATACATGCGCAACTTTTATAACTGTTTTACGAAATTGACACAAGTACGTGAAACTACATTCTATGGTTGGATTATCGAAGTCGAATATGCCCCTTTTTATTAAGTCTGGTAATCTAAGAATTAGGGAACAGACACCCTAATTGACGCGAATCCTAAAGATAGATCTATCGGGTCCAACAAGCCCCATCCAAAGTACCGGATGTTTTAGTACTTCGAAATTTATATCATGTTCGAAGGAGGATCCCGGAATGATGGGGATATTCTTATATATGCATATTGTTAATGTCGGTTACCAGGTGTTCAATCCATATGAATGATATTTTTGTCTCTATGCATGGGACGTATGTTTATGAGAAATGGAAATCTGAAATCTTGTGGTCTATTAAAATGATGGAAACGATTGTTTAAGTTAAACTAATGAACTCACCAACCTTTTGGTTGACACTTTAAAGCATGTTTATTCTCAGGTACGAAAGAAATCTTCCGCTGTGTATTTGCTCATTTTATAGATATTACTTGGAGTCATTCATGGCATATTTCGAAAGACGTTGCATTCGAGTCGTCGAGTTCATCAAGATTATTATCAAGTCAATTATAGTTGGATATATTATGAAATGGTATGCATGCCTGTCAACTTTCGATGTAATGAAAGTTTGTCTTTTCAAAAACGAATGCAATGTTTGTAAAATGTATCATATAGAGGTCAAGTACCTCGCGATGTAATCAACTGTTGTGAATCGTTTATAATTGATATGGACTTCGTCCGGATGGATTAGGACGGGTCTTCACAGTATGGTCTGTAAATCATCATGTTTCATTAGAAACTCAGCATGACTTACTGTAATATAATCACGTCGATCAAGTGTCATTATATTATACTAACTCATGCTTCAGCTCCCAACACTACTTCAAAAATATTCCTATTTTAAACTCGAATGTTTCAGAATTTAGAAACTAAAATAGTTTCTTTTATGATGTAATACAGATAGCGCGAAGAGATAAATGATTTCAGATAAGAATAATTATGAAAATATCTTCAGAAATATGGAGGATATTTATAATGAAAGATACGATGATATCTTAGAACTTCTAATATCAGAGGATGATGAAGAATATTATCCGCAGGGGTTTAGAGTCAGGAGCAAGGTATTCGTTAATGACTTCAGCAGGTACTGAATCATTTGGATTCTTTGAAGTCAGATTCAGTCTTTGTGATTTGTCCACAGCCTCCTTCATACTTTGCTCAATCCGGTTTCCAGTTCCAAGACTTCTCTTTTTCTGCGCTTTGCCAGCACACTTCTTCATTATCATCAAACTTTTACTGTTAAAGTCGCTTATAGTTTTTGCTGCTTCATCCGCATTTTTCCATTTTCGGAGAACCAATTCGTAGTTCGGAGTGTTTTTCAGAAACTTCACATTCAAGTTAAGTCCAGAAGATAGACGTTATATATTCACATATAACTGTTGGCGTAGACATGCTGCGAGATTTCAAAATACTGATTGCTAATTCCCGATGATTCGTATGGCAATTCTCGTTACTAGATGCGAATGAGTAAATGATGGGGTTTCGATAAATATAATGATTCTTCGGAAGGTTAAAGATCAGTGAAGTTGTGAATAAGTTTATTGATAATGTGGTGAAATATGAAAGGTTCCCTAGTAACAATAAAAGAGCATGCATATATCAGGGTTATAATAAGGTTGTATTGAATGAAGAGTCGAAGTTGACTTGCTGGAGCTGTGACAAAACTGACTACTTTAGAAAGGAATTGAAAAGTCATTTTTGCTAATAAATGTCAAAAGATTTGACACAGATATGTGTTGAATTATGACTTTGGTTTCGAGAGCTTTTTAAGTACATAACTGTGGGTAATATATGGTTGGATCATTGTAGTGACCCGAACTTTTCCATGTTTATATATATTAATTGAGATTGATATTTACATGACTAAATGTTTCCAACGTGTTAAGCAATCAAACTTGTTAAGACTTGATTAAATGAAATAAGTTTCATATAGACAATTGATCACCCAAGTTGACCGGCGATTCACGAACATTACAAAAATTGTAAAAACTACATGTTGTGGTATATATAGACATATATATATGGTTGACATAAGATTATGATGAGTAAGTATCTCACTAAGTATATTAACAATGTGTGATATACATAAGAAATGTGATTACTAAGTTAAGAAACTCGAACTGATATATATAACGATTATCGTTATGATAACGTCTACTAAATACATATGTATCATATTAAGATATTGATACACTATATTTAACATGATAAAATGATATTTAAATATATCATTAAGTGTATTAACAATGAACTACATATGTAAAAACAAGACTACTAACTCAAGAATTATGAAACGAGACTTATATGTAACGATTATCGTTGTAACGATATTTTAATGTATATATCATATTAAGAGATATTCATACATCATAATATCATGATAATATAATAATTTAACATCTCATTTGATATAATAAACATTGGGTTAACAACATTAATTGAGATCGTTAACTTAAAGGTTTCAAAACAACACTTACATGTAACGACTAACGAAGACTTAACGACTCCATTAGAATGTATATACATGTTGTAAAGACCAGTCCTAATCCATCCGGATGAAGTCCATATCGATTATAAATGATTCACAATAGTTGATTACATCGCGAGATGCTTGACCTCTATATGATACATTTTATAAATATTGCATTCGTTTTTGAAAAGACAATTTTTCATTACATCGAAAGTTGTCAGGCATGCATACCATTTCATAATATATCCAACTATAATTGACTTGATAATAATCTTGATGAACTCGACGACTTGAATGCAACGTCTTTTGAAATATGCCATGAATGACTCCAAGTAATATCTATAAAATGAGCAAATGCACAACGGAAGATTTCTTTCGTACCTGAGAATAAACATGCTTTCAAGTGTCAACCAAAAGGTTGGTGAGTTCATTAGTTTAACATAAATAATCATTTCCATCATTTTAATAGACCACAAGATTTTCATTTCTCATAAATATACGTCCCATGCATAGAGACAAAAATATCATTCATATGGATTGAACAGCTGGTAACCGACATTAACAAGATGCATATAAGAATATCCCCTATCATTCCGGGACATCCATCGGACATGATAAAACAACATCGAAGTACTAAAGCATCTGGTACTTTGGATGGGGTTTGTTAGGCCCAATAGATCTATCTTTAGGATTCGCGTCAATTAGGGGTGCACTAATTCTCAAAATTAGTGATGTTCCCTAATTCTTAGGCTACCAAGTAAAAAGGGGCATATTCGACTTCGATCATTCAACCATAGAATGTAGTTTCGATTACTTGTGTCTATTTCGTAAAACAGTTATAAAAGCGCATGTATTCTCAGTCCCAAAAATATATATTGCAAAAGCATTTAAAAAGGGAGCAAATGAAACTCACAGTACTGTACTTTGTAGTAAAATACATATGACGACACTGAACAATGCAGGGTTGGCCTCATATTCACGAACCTATAACATTTGTATATTATTAATATACATAGTTGAAATCGAGTATATTTCTATATAATTAATTTTATTAATTATATCATTTTTATATTAATAATCTATATATGTCTCATATATTCTTTTTGTATATGAAAATATTGATTTTATTATGTTATATATATCAGATATATTTGTATATAAATATATATCATTTGTTTGTTAGATCTAGTAATTATAATGATACTAAGATTTTATTAATATTGGTAATAATGATAATAATTATAATATTTAATATTATTAATAAAGGTATAATGTTAACAACTCTACTAGAGTTATATATCATAATATTAATAATAATAATTGTAAAAATATTAATCTTACTGTTACTAATAGATATGATTAAAGATGTTAATATTTATATACAATACTCATGAATAAAACTACTTATAATGATACTGATAGTAGTAATAATATAAGTGTAGCGATAATAATGATAAGTATAATAATAACGATTATAATACTTGTAATTGTGATAATAATAGTAATGATGCCAATAATACTTATAGTACTAGGAATAATAATAATACTAGTAATGATAATAATAATTAAAATCATAATAATAAAAATGATAATTTTTATTATAAATCATAGTAATGATGTTAGTAGTAATATTAACATGATAACAATAATACTAAATTATATTACTTAAAATTGATAATAGTTAGTAACAACAATATTAATAATAATTATAATTACTTTAATTATAATATCAATAATAAATGGTAAGTACTAATAATAATAAAAATTTGTGGTGTAGTAAACTACCTTCAAATGCTCATTAAAAAATATTTGCCACAAACGGGGATTGAACCCGGGACCTACAGTTCCATACCACAATCTCTAACCAATACACCGATTCTGTCTTTCATAATTAATAGCCATTTTATAATTAGTTAACCAGTAAAACGTATTCTTCTTCTTCTTCAATTTGATCTACCACCGTACCAATTTAACAAACATCACAACAGAGATTTCTTTTTTTTATACATCAAATAATTATAAATGATTAATATCAAAGGTTTGTATCATTAGAAAATAAAAAAAAAAAAAAAATTGGCACAAGGCCTGCTGTGTTCGTGACTGTCCAAAAAAAAAAAAAAAAAAAAAAATTTGATTTTTGCATTTGATAAATTTTTAGCCTATGATTCCAACATAAAATATTTTGCTAATCGTATCTAGAAACTGTTGGAATTGTCATTTGAACTAAAAACTCAAACACTAACTCGAATTTGATTGAAGAACATTAGTTGACTTTTTAGTTTTAAAACTTTGACTCTCAAATTCTCACTCAATTTAAAGAATTGGAACCTCTAATTTTTCATAAAGTTAGTTTATAGTAATCCTAACACAACTACATTGTGGATTTTTAAAAGAAATTAGAATTCAAGTTTTTACTTTTTCAAAATTCAAGAATATGAACTCAAAATCCAATATTGAATTCGAGACTGTTTTGGACAAAATTTGTAACATGAATTAGTTAGTAAAACATTCCTAGAAACTTTCTGGGTCATTAATTGATCTTAAAACATCAACATGAGTTCGAATTTTTGGATGAACAAAACAGTTAACTTTTTGAAATTTATCTTTGACTTCAAAATTCGAATTGAATATAAAGAATTGATGTTTGAAAACTTACAGATAGATTAAGTGGAAGATTTCTAGCACAACTCCATTTATAGATTTTAGAATTTAATACCAAATCGGGTTTTGAATAATTTGTGTGAAGAACAGGGTGTTACGAGCTTTTTATAATTCTTTCTGTTTTAAATTCCTTAATAGCAGTAGATGTAATAGATGATAAAGGTGATAAACGAATAATTGGAGCAGTGTTCTTGGTACGATCAATTGTTGGGTAGTGAAGGTGGTCGACAGAATCGTGTGAGCAGATGAAGAATAAGAAAAAAATTTGAAAAGGGATGGAGACATGTAACAGATTCATATAATGTATCTGTATGTAATTCACTATATATAAATATATATCTACTTTTTAAATATATGTAAATACCTATAATTAATCTTATTAATTAATAATTATATAACTATAATAATAATACTCTTAATATTATAAATAATAATAATCATATAATAGTAATAATATTAATAATATTATTAAGGGTAATGATAATTGCAATTATAAAATTTATAACAATAATATTATTAATAATAATAGTACCAATTATAATAATACTAATATTATTAATGATAATAATAATAATAATAATAATAATAATATTAGAATAATAATACTATAATAATTTATATATATCACACTTCATATTTATTCATGTTCTAAGTATCAAGTTTAAATTTTCTAAATCACATACTAGTTTATTAATATATTTAATTCATAATATATATATATATATATATATATATATATATATATATATATATATATATATATATATATATATATATATATATATATATATATATATACATTTCTATTTACGATTAATGGTTCGTGAATCGTCGAGAGCAGTCGAAAGGTAATTGATTACATGAATATAATTCTCAAAAATTTGTAAGACTTAACGTTACAGACTTTGCTTATCGTGTCGGAATTATTTAAAGATAAAGTTTAAATTTGGTCGGAAATTCCCTGGTCATTACACATATTGTGTTTTGATATGTATTCTTACACTTTTGAAAGACTTCAAGACACATATCAAAGTACTTCTACTTAACAAAAATGCTTACAATTACATCCTCGTTCAGTTTCATCAACAATTCTACTCGTATGCACCCGTATTCGTACTCGTACAATACACAGCTTTTAGATGTATGTACTATTAGTATATACACTCCAATGATCAGCTCTTAGCAGCCCATGTGAGTCACCTAACACATGTGGGAACCATAATTTGGCAACTAGCATGAAATATCTCATAAAATTACAAAAATATTAGTAATCATTCATGACTTATTTATATGAAAATAAAATTACATATCCTTTATATCTAATCCATATACCAACGACCAAAAACACCTACAAACACTTTCATTCTTCAATTTTCTTCATCTAATTGATCTCTCTCAAGTTCCATCTTCAAGTTCTAAGTGTTCTTCATAAATTCCATAAGTATAGTTTCATAAAAATCAAGAATACTTCCAAGTTTGCAAGTCTACTTCCAAGCTTTCTAATCTATTCCAAGTAACCATCTAAAATCAAGGAACCTTTGTTATTTACAGTAGTTCATCTTTCTAATTCAAGGTAATATTCATATTCAAACTTTGATTCAATTTCTACAACTATAACAATCTTATTTCGAGTGAAAATCTTACTTGAACTGTTTTCGTGTCATGATTCTGTTTCAAGAACTTTTAAGCCATCCAAGGATCCTTTGAAGCTAGATCCATTTTTCTCATTTCCAGTAGTTTTATCCAAAAAACTTGAGGTAGTAATGATTTTCATAACATCATTCGATTCATACATATAAAGCTATCTTATTCGAAGATTTAAACTTGTAATCACTAGAACATAGTTTAGTTAATTCTAAACTTGTTCGCAAACAAAAGTTAATCCTTCTAACTTGACTTTTAAAATTAACTAAACACATGTTCTATATCTATATGATATGCTAACTTAATGATTTAAAACCTGGAAACACGATGAACACCATAAAATATGATATACGCCGTCGTAGTGAAACCGGGGGCTGTTTTGGTTTGGATAATTAAAAACTATGATAAACTTTGATTTAAAAGTTGTTCTTCTGGGAAAATGATTTTTCATATGAACATGAAACTATATCCAAAAATCTTGGTTAAACTCAAAGTGAAAGTATGTTTTTCAAAATGGTCATCAAGATGTCGTTCTTTCGACGGAAATGACTACCTCTTTAGTAATTGACATGTAACTTAAATTTCCGACTATAAACCTATACTTTTTCTGTTTAGATTCTTAAATTAGAGTTCAATATGAAACCATAGCAATTTGATTCACTCAAAACGGATTTAAAATGAAGAAGTTATAGGTAAAACAAGATTGGATATTTTTGATCTTTTTAGCTACGGGAAATGTTTAACAAATCTATACAAATCATATCCTACCTAACTTATATTGTATTATACATGTATTCTAATATATTATGTAATCTTGGGATACCATAGACACGTATGAAAATGTTTTGACATATCATATCGACCCATGTATATATATTATTTGGAACAACCATAGACACTCTATATGCAGTAATGTTGGAGTTAGCTATACAGGGTTGAGGTTGATTCCAAAAATATATATACTTTGAGTTGTGATCTAGCCTGAGACGTGTATACACTGGGTCGTGGATTGATTCAAGATAATATATATCGATTTATTTTCTGTACATCTAACTGTGGATAACTAGTTGTAGGTTACTAACGAGGACAGCTGACTTAATACACTCAAATCTTTAAAACATAATAAAATGGTTGTAATTATATTTTGATTATACTTTGATATATATGTACATATTTGTATAGGTTCGTGAATCGATCCGTGGCCAAGTCTTATTTCCGAGGAAGGAAATATCTGTGAAAGTGAGTTATAGTCCCACTTTTAAAATCTAATATTTTTGGGATGAGAATACATGCAGGTTTTATAAATGATTTACAAAATAGACACAAGTACGTGAAACTACATTCTATGGTTGAATTATCGAAATCGAATATGCCCCTTTTTATTAAGTCTGGTAATCTAAGAATTAGGGAACAGACACCCTAATTGACGCGAATCCTAAAGATAGATCTATTGGGCCTAACAAACCCCATCCAAAGTACCGGATGCTTTAGTACTGCGAAATTTATATCATATCCGAAGGGTGTCCTGGAATGATGGGGATATTCTTATATATGCATCTTGTTAATGTCGGTTACCAGGTGTTCACCATATGAATGATTTTTATCTCTATGTATGGGATGTGTATTGAAATATGAAATCTTGTGGTCTATTGTTACGATTTGAAATATATAGGTTAAACCTATAACTCATCAACATTTTTGTTGACGTTTAAAGCATGTTTATTCTCAGGTGAATACTAATAGCTTCCGCTGTTGCATACTAAAATAAGGACAAGATTTGGAGTCCATGCTTGTATGATATTGTGTAAAAACTACATTCAAGAAACATATGTCGATGTAATATATTTCTATTGTAAACCATTATGTAATGGTCGTGTGTAAACATTATATTTTAGGTTATCATTATTTGATAATCTACGTAATGTTTTTAAAACCTTTATTGATAAAATAAAGGTTATGGTTGTTTTAAAATTGAATGCAGTCTTTGAAAAACGTCTCATATAGAGGTCAAAACCTCATAATGAAATCAATTAATATGGAACGTTTATAATCAATATGAACGGGACATTTCAGTTGGTATCCGAGCGTTGGTCTTAGAGGACCAGAAAATTTGCATTAGTTTGTCTTATCGAGTTTGTTAGGATGCATTAGTGAGTCTGGACTTCGACTGTGTTTTCTTTAAAAATGATTGCTTCACATTTTTGTTGGAAACTATATATTATTAACATGTAAATATTATGTGATATATTAATCTCTTAACATGTTTGATATTGTGTGATAGATGTCTACCTCTAGCACAAATCCCATTGACTCACCTAATAATAACGAAGAGTCGAATATATATTGGCAAGATTCACAAGTTCCCGAAGAACCGAAAGAAGAGGAAACGGAACCGGAAGAAGAGGAACCGGAAGAAGAGGAACCAGAAGAAGAAGAGGTTCCGGAGGGGGGAATAGTAGGAACCACAGAAAACCGGTCAAATAAAATAAAATCCTCAACCAATGGACCAAAGTTAATAATGGTCAATGGTGTTTCCGCTAAGGAAGCAAAATATTGGGAAAATTACCAATTTTCTGATGAATCGGATCCTGATGAGGAT
The DNA here is from genome assembly GCF_046630445.1 of Rutidosis leptorrhynchoides. Taxonomy (NCBI): domain Eukaryota; kingdom Viridiplantae; phylum Streptophyta; class Magnoliopsida; order Asterales; family Asteraceae; genus Rutidosis; species Rutidosis leptorrhynchoides. Next base: position 20,128,402 of record NC_092341.1, on the reverse strand, counting down.
TCCGATGATGTTATAGAAATTACCCCGACCCAATTTAATGAGGCAAAAGAAAATAATAAGGGAAAAGGCATCAAAATAGAGAAATCTGATTCCGACCCCGATGAACTTTATATGTACCGTCAACACCCGTATTTTCAATATCGTGACAATAACCCGGGAACCTCTAAACCACCAGGTTTTTCTAAACCAATGTGGAAAACGACGACTCGTATTAGAGGAACATCATATATCCCTAGAAGATTAGGAAAAAGAACAAGTCTGAAGAAGAAGAAACCAGTGATTCAGATTAAAGGGGTGTGAGCATGTTGTGTAATAAATGTATTGTAGTGTGCTTGTACTTTTATGTTCTATGTAAAAATTACTTGTATTGTTTGTTATTACGAATCTAATCCTTGTCTATTTTACAGTATAAAAACAAAATGGACGTTAAGGGTAGACAACCGAATATTTTAGAAGACCTACCAGAGGATATGATTGAGGAAATCTTGTCTAGAGTCGGTCAGAATTCATCAGCACATTTAGTTATGGCGAAATTAACTTGTCAAACATTTGAAAGACTTTCCAGAAATGCCTTAGTTTATAAAAGGCTTTTCTTTGATAGGTGGGGTATATCACATTGGGGAGACTTTAAGTTACGCCGTGTTTTCTTTAAAGCGTTAAATGCGGGGAACCCAAATGCAATTTTACGCTACGGGTTAAGAACCTATTTTGACTCAACATATCCCAACATAGGATTTTGTGAATTAGAAAGAGCTTCTAACATGCAACATAAAGAAACTTGTTATGCTTATGGGTTAGTGATGTTCGCTTCTTATCAAAGTGAGAAAAAGAACATCGGATTGCAGCTTTTAAATAAAACTTTTCCACAAGTGACGGATTCAGTAGTTGGGGTGAGAAACAAGGTTTTTAGATTATTACGGGGCTGTTGGACATTACGAAACCCTCGTCCTTTTGACGACATTACAACATGCTGCCTAGCTAATGGTCATAACGGTTATTTTCTACAAGACCAAGGATGGGAAGTCGTCTTAGTAAAACCAGAATGCATGACTTGTTTCTGGACTTATGAATTACGTGTCTTTATTTCCTTTGCTGAAAAACATGCGTATTAACTAGATTTATCTTCAAAACTGTCCTGTATCATAGTGTACTATATTTCATGTTATATGTAATATAGCGAAGTTGTAAGTTTAAAGAATATTTGTATGTGATATATTATTATAATCAGTTTTTCATATGGAATTGTAGTAGTTGAATTGTATATTAGCTACTAAGTATGAACTTAACGGGTAGGCAGTACCCGAATTTAAAATTATAAAACGCTAATATGAAGAAAAAGCTTTTATAAATGAGTTCATATTATGCTACGAGATACTATTGACTACTCTTAATATTCTGTATGATTAAATTGTTTCATTTGACTATTTTGAAGGAAATGGCGCCGACTACTCGACACACCTTGAATATGAGCGAAGAGGAATTTCGTGCCTTTCTTGCTTCAAACATGGCCACAGTACAGGCCGCGCTACATATCAACAATAACTCTGAATCTAGCAATACAGCTAACGGCGCAAGAAATCGTGTAGGATGCTCCTACAAGGAATTCACTACCTGCAAACCTTCAGAATTTGATGGGACCGAAGGACCAATCGGATTGAAACGGTGGACCGAGAAAGTTGAATCGGTGTTTTCCATAAGTAAGTGTGCTGAAGGAGACAAAGTGAAGTACGCTACGCATACCTTCACAGGTATTGCGTTAACATGGTGGAATACCTATCTAGAGCAAGTAGGACAAGATGCTGCTTACGCGCTACCGTGGTCAGCATTCAAGCACTTGATGAACGAGAAGTATCGTCCCAGAACCGAGGTCAATAAGCTCAAGTCAGAACTTAGAGGGTTACGAACACATGGATTCGATATTACTTCGTACGAAATACGATTCACATAATTGTGCCTATTGTGTCCGAGAGCATTCGAAGATGAGGAAGAGAAGATCGACGCGTTTGTGAAAGGGTTACCGGATAGAATCCAAGAAGATATAAGTTCACACGAGCCTGCCTCCATACAAAAGGCATGTAGAATGGCTCACAAACTAGTGAACCAGATTGAGGGAAGAATTAAAGAACAGGCGGCCGAAGATGCCAACGTGAAGTTAGTCAAAAGAAAGTGGAAGGAAAACGGTGATAAGAGTCACCAAAACAACAACTATCCCAACAATCGCAACATCAATCGCAACTACAAAAAACGGCACAACAACAACAACAACAACTACAATAATCATCCCAACAACAATAATAACCGTAACAACAACAACAATCAGAAGCAGCTATGCCAAAGGTGTGAAAAGTATCACTCGGGGTTCTGCACTAAATTTTGTAATAAGTGTAAAAGAAATGGTCATAGTGCGGTGAAATGTGAGGTCTACGGACCAGGGGTTAACAGAACGAAAGGAACAAATGGTGTCGGAACGAGTAATGGCGGAGCAAGTAGTGTCGGAGCAAGTTATGCCAATGTAGTTTGTTATAAATGTGGAAAACCGGGCCACATTATTAGAAATTGCCCGAACCAGGAGAACACGAATGGACAAGGCCGCGGAAGAGTTTTCAATATTAATGCGGCAGAGGCACAGGAAGACCCGGAGCTTGTTACGGGTACATTTCTTATTGACAATAAATCTGCTTACGTTTTATTTGATTCGGGTGCGGATAGAAGCTATATGAGTAGAGATTTTTGTGCTAAATTAAGTTGTCCATTGACACCGTTGGATAGTAAATTTTTACTCGAATTAGCAAATGGTAAATTAATTTCAGCAGATTATATATGCCGGAATCGAGAAATTAAATTGGGTAGCGAAATATTTAAGATTGATTTGATACCAGTAGAGTTAGGGAGTTTTGATGTAATAGTTGGCATGGACTGGCTGAAGGAGATGAAAGCAGAGATCGTATGTTACAAAAATGCAATTCGCATTGTACGAGAAGAAGGAGAACCCTTAATGGTGTACGGAGAAAAGGGCAACACGAAGCTACATCTTATTAGTAATTTGAAGGCACAAAAACTAATAAGAAAAGGTTGCTATGCTGTTCTAGCACACGTCGAGAAAGTACAAACTGAAGAAAAGAGCATCAATGATGTTCCCGTCGCAAAAGAATTTCCCGATGTATTTTCGAAAGAATTACCGGGACTACCTCCACATCGATCTGTTGAATTTCAAGTAGATCTTGTACCAGGAGCTGCACCAATAGCTCGTGCTCCTTACAGACTTGCACCCAGCGAGATGAAAGAACTGCAAAGCCAACTGCAAGAACTATTAGAACGTGGTTTCATTCGACCAAGCACATCACCATGGGGAGCTCCTGTTTTGTTTGTCAAGAAGAAGGATGGTACATTTAGGTTGTGTATTGACTACAGGGAGTTGAATAAACTTACCATCAAAAACCGTTATCCACTGCCGAGAATTAACGACTTATTTGATCAACTACAAGGCTCGTCAGTTTATTCGAAAATCTATTTACGTTCTGGATATCATCAAATGCGAGTAAAGGAGGGTGATATTCCAAAAACTGCTTTTAGGACGCGTTATGGTCATTACGAGTTTATGGTTATGCCGTTTGGATTGACTAATGCACCAGCTTATGAACCGAGTGTGTGGGCCATATCTTGACAAGTTTGTCATTGTTTTCATCGATGACATACTTATTTACTCAAAGAATGATCAAGAGCATGAAGAACATTTGAGAAAAGTGCTAGAAGTATTGATGAAAGAAAAACTGTACGCTAAGTTTTCAAAGTGTGCATTTTGGTTGGAAGAAGTTCAATTCCTCGGTCAGATAGTGAACAAAGAAGGTATCCAGGTGGACCCGGCAAAGATCGAAACCGTTGAAAAGTGGGAAACCCCAAAAACTCCGAAGCATATACGTCAATTTTTAGGATTGGCTGGTTACTACAGAAGATTCATCCAAGATTTCTCCAAAATAGCAAAACCCTTGACTGCATTAACGCATAAAGGGAAAAAATTTGAATGGAAGGATGAACAAGAGAAGGCGTTTCAGTTATTGAAGAAAAAGCTAACTACGGCACCTATATTGTCATTGCCTGAAGGGAATGATGATTTTGTGATTTATTGTGACGCATCAAAGCAAGGTCTCGGTTGTGTATTAATGCAACGAACGAAGGTGATTGCTTATGCGTCTAGACAATTGAAGATTCACGAGCAAAATTATACAACTCACGATTTGGAATTGGGTGCTGTTGTTTTTGCATTAAAGACTTGGAGGCATTATTTATATGGGGTCTAAAGTATTATATATACCGACCACAAAAGTCTCCAACATATATTTAATCAGAAGCAACTGAATATGAGACAACGCAGGTAGATTGAACTGTTGAATGATTATGATTTTGAGATTCGATACCACCCGGGGAAGGCGAATGTGGTAGCCAACGCTTTGAGTAGAAAGGACAGAGAACCTATACGGGTAAAATCTATGAATATAATTATTCTTACTAACCTTACTACTCAAATAAAGGAGGCGCAATAGGGGGTTATAAAAGAAGGAAAGTTGAAGAATGAGATACCCAAAGGATCAGAGAAACATCTTAATATTCGGGAAGACGGAACCCGATATAGGGCTGATAGAATTTGGGTACCAAGGTTTGGAGATGTGAGAGAAATGGTACTTAAAGAAGCACATAAAACCAGATATTCAATACATCCCGGAGGTGGGAAGATGTATAAAGATCTCAAGAAACACTTTTGGTGGCTGGGTATGAAAGCCGATATTGCTAAATATGTAGGAGAATGTTTGACGTGTTCTAAGGTCAAAGCTGAACATCAGAAACCATGAGGTCTACTACAACAACCTGAAATCCCGGAATGGAAATGGGAAAACATTACCATGGATTTCATTACTAAATTGCCAAGGACTGCAAGTGGTTATGATACTATTTGGGTAATAGTTGATCGTCTCACCAAGTCAGAACACTTCCTGCCAATGAGAGAAGATGACAAAATGGAGAAGTTAGCGCGATTGTATTTGAAGGAGGTTGTCTCCAGACATGGAATACCCGTCTCTATTATCTCTGATAGGGATGGTAGATTTATTTCAAGGTTCTGGCAGACGTTGCAACAAGCATTAGGGACTCGTCTAGACATGAGTACTGCCTATCATCCACAAACTGATGGGCAGAGCGAAAGGATGATACAAACGCTTGAAGACATGCTACGAGCATGTGTTATTGATTTCGGAAACAGTTGGGATAGACACCTACCGTTAGCAGAATTTTCCTACAACAACAGTTATCATTCTAGTATTGAGATGTCACCGTTTGAGGCACTTTATGGTAGAAAGTGCAGGTCTCCGATTTGTTGGAATGAAGTGGGGGATAGACATATTACGGGTCCGGAGATAATACAAGAAACTACCGAGAAAATCATCCAAATTCAACAACGATTGAAAACCGCCCAGAGTCGACAAAAGAGCTACGCGGACAGTAAAAGAAAAGATATAGAGTTTGAAATTGGAGAAATGGTCATGCTTAAGGTTTCACCTTGGAAAGGCGTTGTTCGATTTGGTAAACGGGGGAAACTAAATCCAAGGTACATTGGACCATTCAAGATTATAGATCATGTCGGACCAGTAGCTTACCAACTGGAGCTACCTCAACAACTCACGGCTGTACATAACACTTTCCACGTCTCGAATTTAAAGAAATGTTTTGCTAAAGAAGATCTCATTATTCCGTTGGACGAAATCCAAATCAATGAAAAACTTCAATTCATTGAAGAACCCGTCGAAATAATGGATCGTGAGGTTAAGAGACTTAAGTAAAACAAGATACCGATTGTTAAGGTTTGATGGAATGCTCGTAGAGGACCCGAGTTCACCTGGGAGCATGAAGATCAGATGAAGAAGAAATACCCGCATCTATTTCCAGAAGATTCGTCAACACCTTCAACAGCTTAAAATTTTGGGACGAAATTTATTTAACGGGTAGGTACTGTAGTGACCCGAACTTTTCCATGTTTATATATATTAATTAAGATTGATATTTACATGACTAAATGTTTCCAACGTGTTAAGCAATCAAACTTGTTAAGACTTGATTAAATGAAATAAGTTTCATATAGACAATTGATCACCCAAGTTGACCGGCGATTCACGAACGTTACAAAAATTGTAAAAACTACATGTTGTGGTATATATAGACATATATATATGGTTGACATAAGATTATGATGAGTAAGTATCTCACTAAGTATATTAACAATGTGTGATATACATAAGAAATGTGATTACTAAGTAAAGAAACTCGAACTGATATATATATAACGATTATCGTTATGATAACGTCTACTAAATACATATGTATCATATTAAGATATTGATACACTATATTTAACATGATAAAATGATATTTAAATATACCATTAAGTGTGTTAACAATGAACTACATATGTAAAAACAAGACTACTAACTCAATAATTACGAAACGAAACTTATATGTAACGATTATCGTTGTAACGATTTTTTAATGTATATATCATATTAAGAGATATTAATACATCATACTATCATGATAATATAATAATTTAACATCTCATTTGATATAATAAACATTGGGTTAACAACATTAATTGAGATCGTTAACTTAAAGGTTTCAAAACAACACTTACATGTAACGACTAACGAAGACTTAATGACTCCATTAGAATGTATATACATGTTGTGTTTTGATATGTATTCTTAAACTTTTGAAAGACTTTAAGACACATATCAAAGTATTTCTACTTAACAAAAATGCTTACAATTACATCCTCGTTCAGTTTCATCAATAATTCTACTCGTATGCACCCGAATTCGTACTCGTACAATACACAACTTTTAGATGTATGTACTATTGGTATATACACTCTAATGATCAGCTCTTAGCAGACCATGTGAGTCACCTAACACATATGGGAACCATCATTTGGCAACTAGCATGAAATATCTCATAAAATTACAAAAATATTAGTAATCATTCATGACTTATTTACATGAAAACAAAATTACATATCCTTTATATCTAATCCATATACCAACGACCAAAAACACCTACAAACACTTTCATTCTTCAATTTTCTTCATCTAATTGATCTCTCTCAAGTTCCATCTTCATGTTCTAAGTGTTCTTCATAAATTCCATAAGTATAGTTTCATAAAAATCAAGAATACTTCCAAGTTTGCAAGTCTACTTCCAAGCTTTCTAATCCATTCTAAGTAACCATCTAAGATCAAGGAACCTTTGTTATTTACAATAGTTTATCTTTCTAATGCAAGGTAATATTCATATTCAAACTTTGATTCAATTTCTACAACTATAACAATCTTATTTCGAGTGAAAATCTTACTTGAACTGTTTTCGTGTCATGATTCTGTTTCAAGAACTTTCAAGCCATCCAAGGATCTTTTGAAGCTAGATCCATTTTTCTCATTTCCAGTAGTTTTATCCAGAAAACTTGAGGTAGTAATGATGTTCATAACATCATTCGATTCATACATATAAAGCTATCTTATTCGAAGGTTTAAACTTGTAATCACTAGAACATAATTTAGTTAATTCTAAACTTGTTCGCAAACAAAAGTTAATCCTTCTAACTTGAATTTTAAAATCAACTAAACACATGTTCTATATCTATATGATATGCTAACTTAATGATTTAAAACCTGGAAACACGATGAACAACATAAAATCGGATATACGCCGTCGTAGTGAAACCGGGGGCTGTTTTGGTTTGGATAATTAAAAATTATGATAAACTTTGATTTAAAAGTTGTTCTTCCGGAAAAATGATTTTTAATATGAACATGAAACTATATCCAAAAATCTTGGTTAAACTCAAAGTGAAAGTATGTTTTTCAAAATGGTCATCAAGATGTCGTTCTTTCGACGGAAATGACTACCTCTTTAGTAATTGACATGTAACTTACATTTCTGACTATAAACCTATACTTTTTATGTTTGGATTCTTAAATTAGAGTTCAATATGAAACCATAGCAATTTGATTCACTCAAAATGGATTTAAAATGAAGAAGTTATGGGTAAAACAAGATTGGATATTTTTGATCTTTTTAGCTACGGGAAATGTTTAACAAATCTATACAAATCATATCCTACCTAACTTATATTGTATTATACATGTATTCTAATATATTATGTAATCTTGGGATACCATAGACACGTATGCAAATGTTTTGACATATCATATCGACCCATGTATATATATTATCTGGAACAACCATAGACACTCTATATGCAGTAATGTTGGAGTTAGCTATACAGGGTTTAGGTTGATTCAAAAAATATATATACTTTGAGTTGTGATCTAGCCTGAGACGTGTATACACTGGGTCGTGGATTGATTCAAGATAATATATATCGATTTATTTTCTGTACATCTAACTGTGGACAACTAGTTGTAGGTTACTAACGAGGACAGCTGACTTAATACACTCAAATCTTTAAAACATAATAATTGTAATTATATTTTGATCATACTTTGATATATATGTACATATTTGTATAGGTTCGTGAATCGATCCGTGGCCAAGTCTTATTTCCGAGGAAGGAAATATCTGTGAAAGTGAGTTATAGTCCCACTTTTAAAATCTAATATTTTTGGTATGAGAATACATGCAGGTTTTATAAATGATTTACAAAATAGACACAAGTACATGAAACTACATTCTATGGTTGAATTATCGAAATCGAATATGCCCCTTTTTATTAAGTCTGGTAATCTAAGAATTAGGGAACAGACACCCTAATTGACGCGAATCCTAAAGATAGATCTATTGGGCCTAACAAACCCCATCCAAAGTACCAGATGCTTTAGTACTTCGAAATTTATATCATATCCGAAGGGTGTCTCGGAATGATGGGGATATTCTTATATATGCATCTTGTTAATGTCGGTTACCAGGTGTTCACCATATGAATGATTTTTATCTCTATGTATGAGATGTGTATTGAAATATGAAATCTTGTGGTCTATTGTTACGATTTGATATATATAGGTTAAACCTATAACTCACCAACATTTTTGTTGACGTTTAAAGCATGTTTATTCTCAGGTGAATACTAAGAGCTTCCGCTGTTGCATACTAAAATAAGGACAAGATTTGGAGTCCATGCTTGTATGATATTGTGTAAAAACGGCATTCAAGAAACATATGTCGATGTAATATATTTCTATTGTAAACCATTATGTAATGGTCGTGTGTAAATAGTATATTTTAGATTATCATTATTTGATAATCTACGTAATATTTTTAAAACCTTTGTTGATAAAATAAAGGTTATGGTTGTTTTAAAAATGAATGAAGTCTTTGAAAAACGTCTCATATAGAGGTCAAAACCTCGCAACAAAATCAATTAATATGGAACGTTTATAATCAATATGAACGGGACATTTCAATCATAATCTCGATTACTCATTATTTGAAGTGTCTTCAGATATTTTTGAAGGGTTTGAACACAGATTGTAATCGTTAATATACATTTGATGTTCTAACACAGTTTTTGTGACAACCCGGAAATTTTCGACCAAATTTAAACTTAATCTTTATATGTTTCCGACACGATAAGCAAAGTCTGTAATGTTGAAGTATCAAAAAGTGTGAACTGTTCATATATTCAATTGACCTTCGATAATTCCCGACGATTCACGAACAAATATTTGTAAATAGATACATGTAAATTGTTATATTATTATTAGATATTATTACTACTATCATTTCTAGCACATTACTATTAATTTTATTACTGTTAACATTAAAAAATTATTATTTTTACTATGGTTATTATTATTGTTATTATTAGAAAATAATACAATTTATTATTACTATCATTAATATTATTATTATTATTATTATCATTTTTATAATTATTATTATCATTATTATTCATGATTTTAATTAATATAATTATTATTATTACTAATATATTTTTAAATTATTAATATTATTATTATATATATATTGTTGTTTTCAATTGGTATCCGTGAACTGATTAGGCGAATAAGATTAAAAGAAAGTTACTGTGTCCTTTATGACTCTATTATAACTAATATTGTGAATGTGAATGTGAATATTGTGAATGTGAAGATGCTATGATTGTGATGATTGTAATTGGTATTGTGTCCACTTTCTGTTTTCTAGCTTTTCAGTCAAACAATCACATTCAATTATCTCACCCGTGATTTAAGTTTAACTAATATTACAAACACTATACCTAATTGAAAGTTAATTGATTTACTGTGCGTTCTTTTTTTTCCTTTCTTTTCTTCATATTATTAGTTCACTATCCTAATATTATATTATATTATATTATATATATATATATATATATATATATATATATATATATATATATATATATATATATATGTTACGTACATACACACAAATGTGCAGATATCAATCCTTATCATTATATCTTATATCTAAATTCTATATATTCCTTGGATACATGAAAACATGAACCATCTATCACATTTCTTCTATATCTTGTGGCAACCAAAACAACCATCATCCATCCACCTACGACCCTCACCACCATCGTAAACCGTCATCACCTTTCCTTCATTTTCCTTCTCCTTCGAAAACCCACAAACCATAACGGTCACCATCCACTTCACCACCTCTGTAATCACCATCACCATTTTCGTTATCTTCATCAAACACCAACTGGAAGTCATAAGAACACTACCTATCTCTCTCCCTCTCTCACTTAGTGTTTTCTGTTTCCATTCAATTATCAACTCACAATAAACACTGCATGATTTCTAAAGGCTGTTGCAACTCGATTTTTATTCATAACCGAGCAACTATAGCTGCTATAACAGCCTTCTACTTAAACTCATAACTATAGCTACAATCTCTTTTTTTTCTTTTCCAAAACCGATGACCTACTAAACCAAATACCGAACACCCACTTGATAAAGGACGTTGATTACCCATCCGTTTGCCTATTTCCCGTTGCTTCCTTTCTGTCAAGAGCTACAGCTGTTATACTTGTGTTTATGCTTCTACTCAAACCAAAACCGTCACCCCAAAAAAGACATCGATCACCCTTGTTAAACATCACTGCTGCAGCAGCTTATTTTATGATGTTAATCGAGCAATTACAATGAAAGAAAAAGGTTAGCGACTGCTGCAACATGCTCTACAACTTGTATGTACTTTCTATTAATTAAATTAAAAACCCCAACAACTAGACTTTATTTGGTGATTGACAATGAGCTGTGAAAGCTCCTTTTCGAGACAGTAGTGGGCCGAAGGGAACCTAATCCAATCAACTTAGTTCCTTTATTAAAAGATATACGTACGTATTATTATAAATAGTCAGTAATCTATCTTTTATGGTTATGTTAGTGGAAGGTGATGTAATGATGAGGTACATGATGATGAATAACCGAAAACAATCAATGGCCTGCTATCGAAATTTCTTGTTCTTTTTCTTGTTTTCGCTTCTAAATTGGGTCAGGACACACCATTCTATTTTGGGCTTGTAGATAGTTATGTTGAACCATGTAACTATTGCATATCTGGACCGAGAGTAGACTTAAGCTGCCCATCTTACTTGGAGTTTCTTTTTGGACTGCTTTTGTTCTTGGTCTATGATCCAGTTGACGAATGAAATAAATAAAAATGATAATGAATACGATGTTGATGATGATATTACGTATGATAGAGAGGGAATAGATAATAGGATAATGATGGGGGTTACAACGTTAGTAAAGATGATTAAATGGTGATGATTGTGATGAGGTAGAAAAGGGTGAACGAGGATATGATATGAGATGATAACGATTTATAATAAATAAGATGATGATTTAGGCTAAGATGATCGTTAAATGGTTATGATGATGATGATGATTCCTAACCCTGCTATTACTTCATTCCCTTTCCTGTTTTATACAACGATTATGATGATGTAAATGTAATATGGGTTTTGATTTTTGGAAGAAGAAAAGGAAAAGATACAAAACGGGTTATATGGTTTATATAGTTAAACTAAAACAGAAACATACCAGGCAGAAGAGTGGTTCAGAGTGTTAGGGGTGAACGGGAGGTCGAGGGTTCGAGCCCGGGCATGGGCTGCTATTTCTTTTTAGGCTATTTTCCTTTAAGGTAGTATTTTATTTAATAGTATTATTATTATTATTGATTATTATTATTATTATTAATATTATTATTATTAGTATAGGTATTAACATATAACATTTTATTATTAGTATTATCATTATTTTAGTAGTATTATAATTATTAATTTAACAAACAAAAGATACTTATATAAAAATATATTTTTTTTACTACATGTATCATGACTATATTAATATTACATGCTATTTTCTTTAAAAAGATATCATCTATAATTATCTAACATTAATTAATTTACATAGCATATATAAATATATTTTTGGGTATATATAATCATATAGGTAAATCTTAACTTTAGGACATTATATAATATTTGTAATAAATAATATACATAAAAATACTTTAATAAAAAAAAATTAATATATAATATATAATATATATAAAATAGTTACAATTAAACTATTTATTAACATGACATAAAAATTATTAAAGTATTAATATATAAACTCGTTTGATTATGATTAAGTGTTTTAATATTTATAACCTATATAGGTTCGTGAATCCGAGGCCAACCCTGCATTGTTCAGTTCCGTCGTATGCATATTTTTACTACAAAATATATTGTGAGTTCATTTGCTCCCTTTTTCTCTTTACGTTTTTGGGTTGAGAATACATGCAAATGCTTTATTAACTGTTTTACAATATTTATATGCGTGAGTTCATTTGATTCCCTTTTACTCTTTACATTTTTGGGACTGAGAATACATGCGCTACTTTTACAACTTGTTTATTAAATGCTTTTGAAATACATTTTGAACTGCGAATACATGAAATGCTTTTATAAATGTTTGACGAGATAGACACAAGCAAAACATTCCTCGAATGAATTATGTGGATGTGATAATTGCCACCATTGAATTATGTGGACTTGATAATTGCCACAATTGATATGAATATTTTTCCCCTGATTATTATTGCTTGGTAACCTAAGAATTAGGGAACATCACTAATTTTGAGAATTAGTGAATTGACGTGAATCCTAAAGGTAGCTACCTGGTTTAACACCCCCACCCAGTATGTTCACTAGACGGAAGAGCTAGTGGGCGTGGTGTTAGTACTTCGAAGTTTATATGATTATTATACAGACGAGATGTTCTGTTTTGGGGATATTATTATGCGCATTATATGTTAAGGTCGGTTACCAAGCCAAGCTATGAAAGAAATGAAAAGTGAATGTTATGTATCGAGAGAATGATTTTATACACAGGTTATGTGTATTTTATTTTTGTGCACGAGATATGTGTACGGTTACTAAGATTTATGAAAGATGATTTCGTACACGAGAAAGGTGTACTGTATTTAAAAGATATCGCATGTTCATTACAGGTGGGTATAGGATTCGGGCCCATTTGTACCATGCAACATTTAAATCTTGTGGTCTATCAAAATTACAGAATTTTATTGTTTTATGATAAACTTATGAACTCACCAACATTTTGGTTGACACTTGAAAGCATGTTTATTCTCAGGTATGAAAGAAATCATCCGCTGTGCATTTGCTCATTTTAAAAGACATTATTTGGAGTCGATCATCGCAATGGGACCAGATGTTGGTGACTTCGTCCAGATGGATTAGGACGGGTCACTAGAGGTGGTATCAGAGCGGTGGTCTTAGTGAACCAGGTTTTGCATTAGTGTGTCTAACTGATAGTTGTTTATATGCATTAGTGAGTCTGAACTTCGACCGTGTATGCATGTCAAAAGTTTTGCTTATCATTTAATGTCGAAAATTATTTTCTTATCATCCTTAAAGTCTAGACACGTCTTACTACCTCTATTGCATAGACTGTGTATAGATAAATTCATATCTTAGCGTATCTGTTATTGTTACCTTTGCCTGACAACTTCCGTAGATTTCTTCTTAACTTATGGGATTTTAGTATTATATATGCATATGTAAATTATGTATTGCAGGGTACTAATCTACATCCTATAATCTATTTTTTTTTATCGAAAATCCTTCATCTGATCGTACGAGATGAATCCCTCAACCAGTTCGAATTCCTCGGATTCCGACAACTATTCCGACATGGATGTTCATCTAAGCTCTGAAACCAGCGTCACCAGAATGAATCAATCAATCAGCCATCCCCAATTCATCAGATGGGTTCGTAGTCGACTTAATCAACGGAGACGCGAAGAAGGCGATCCTTTCCACCAACCAAATTACCCTCTTGACGATGAACCTGAAGCACTTACCGGCGAACCTGTTCGAGACACCATTTTCTCTCTCATTTCTAGAGTATCTCATCATAATTATATTCTATCCACAATTCTAAACCTTATTCATCCACTCGTTCCGACCGACAATCATCCCGGAGTAATACAAGAAGTCAGCGAACTTCGTGCTCGAGTAATAGTTTTGGAAAATATGGTGCAAACTTACCAGCTTCAGCAACATCACCGACATCAACATGACCACCAGCACTAGCACCCATACCATCAACAACACACGCCTCAACATCTCATTCTGTATCTCGAGTGTAATCACCGTTCTACGTATCGATCTACATCAATTACCTTCGTTCTTCATGGCGATTATGTAATCTCTAAAGTCTTAGAGATTATTTATTCTAGCTCAAACCGAAAAGCAAATGAGATTAATATCATATTAACTCATTAAATCCATGATTACATATGAGGAAAATATATATGTAAGTATATTTTCATAAAGATTGTAATTAAAAATTCTTTTGTACAAACTGTTAATGGTAAAAATATTTTAACGGGTAGGTAATACCCTAGAAATATTTAGATTTCACATTAATAAGTTACACTATATATTCTTCGAATCTGATTCAACAGTCATTTACTATTCTACTTACAACCACCGATATACGTATTCGTTCACTACGGAATAACCATTTTCATTCAATTTCATATTTGGATTTTGATCTATCAGAATCCAACAAGTGGCATAATGAAGAAAACATTGGACAAAATAAAATTTGTTAGAAACAAACAAATTAACTATGAGAAATTTTGTTAAGAATCGACGCTAACAAAATCCTAGCTAACTGTTCCTAGCTAACTGTTAATTCCTTATTGTACATTTAATTATCGCAATTTATTTTATCGCAATTTAATTCTCACAATTTTATTTATTGTCATTTACATTCTGTTATTTATTTTACGTACTTTATTTATCGTCATTCAAATACTGTTATTTACGCATTTTAAATATCGGGACACGTATACAAGGTTTTGACATATCATATCGACGCATTTATATATATTATTTGAAATAACCATAGACACTCTATATGCAGTAATAATAGAGTTAGCTATACATGGTTGAGGTTGATTCTACAATAATATATATAATTTGAGTTGTGATCGAGTCCGAGGCATGTACACGAGTCACGACACGTATTAATTAATTCGAATAATATATATTAAACTATATATGAAATATTGAATTGCTAACTGTGGACTATCAACTGAGGACTTCCAACATTTGGACAATTAAAATGAAATAAAATATTGATTATAACATATGAAACTAAACAATTCTTCAAGTTTGCCACTTGATTTCATCTTAAACCTCATTTGTATCTTGATGATTACAACCTACGTTCAAACCTTTCATGAATCTTGAAAACACCTCAATCGAGAGGATGAACTAACCACAACTTCATCTATGGAAGGAAATATTTATGCACATAGTTATGCACCTGAAAAACTCTCGAAAACTGAGTAAACATTTAACACGTAGTTGTGCTAATTCCTTTAGTGTTATTATTACCCAAAATAACTTTGCAGTTCTTTTTCAAAATAGCCAATTTTATCACAGCTCCAGCAAGACAACTTCGACTTTTCATTCAAAACAACCTTATTATAACCTTGATATATATGCATGCTCATTTATTGTTACCAGAGAACCTTTTATATTCCACCATACTACCATCAGCGTTTAATCATCTAAAAACACAATTCTCCTGAAAACACCTCGGATTGATAACTGACGATTCAGATATGGTAGCATTAAATACAGAGGAAACAGCAAAATCGTAGATGGTCTAAACGGCCAAAAGTTTGATAATAAAGAATTGAGTGTTGGGAACGCTCGATAGAAAATTTGGTACTGAAAAGCGGTTTGAGCAAACCACGAAGGAGACTGCGGAAAAATACAAGGACCAAACCCTATATTCAAAGAATCCAGATAATTCTGGATCCGATGAAAACTTTAAAGAATATCTTGCCCCGAAGTCATGTTAAAATCTTGCGGAAAATTTTTCTTCATCAACCTTCGAACAAAGAAATTCCAAAATATCATCATAAATATCTTCGATATTTCTGAGGATATTTTCATAAATATTCTTGTCCGAAATTATCTACCTCTTCGTGCTTTCTGTATTTCATTATAGTGAAAACTTCTGTAAAATTCAAGTATAAATTAGGAATGAAATTGTGGAGAAGTGTTAGGAATTGAAGCATGGGTTAGTATAATATAATGGCGCTTGACCAACGTGATTATATTACAGTAAGTCATGCTGAATTTCTAATGAAATGTGATGATGGTTCACAGTAGATCATACCATCATTATGTGTCATGTTACATAACTCTTTCATTCCGCTTAACTTCTAAACATATCAAGAAAATATATTCTTGATAGTTCTATTCTCAGTGATTCTGGTTATTTGACAAATTAAATCTGCTATTACGTTCCTTTCTGCTTAGAACATTATGAACATTCGAAACGCTATATCTATGAATTCTGGACCATTATTCGCTTGGTTTAGAATCGGGAAGAGGAAACAAGAGCATGGAGCTTCGAAATATAAGGGAAAATATAAAGCCCGATAACAACACTGAAATTACAAACCGTGTACATTAATACGAATAGCAATAGAAAGACACGGGAGTATGATAAACACAATAACCCCAAGAGAGAAGTAGAAGTAAACATATTTCTCCGGTGGTTGATGAAAAAGGAGAATGATCGATATGAAAGTCAGGAAAATATCCAGAATTAAAACTGGATGAAGCATATTGACTGATGATTTGGAAGTATGAATTGAGGAAGAAAGTATGGCAGTGGTGAAAAATAATGGAATAGAAGAAGTTCATTTATAGTGGAAATACCAGACAGGGCAATTGAGACAGATGATCGCATTTAATTAAAGAGATCTTAAATTCCATAAATCCCGAAGAACCAGATCTTATAGATTTCCAAGATTTTCTTTAAATTTCTTGAAATTTGGAATTCAATCGTGACTACATTAAAAATTAAGACGAATCTTTATTTCTCATTTTACTATTTTATGATAGCTCCATTCGTACTCTTCGAATAATTGAATTATTTTATTCTTATTATTCAATGATAATAAAACTCTATTTATCAACTCACATGAGTCATGAAAACATACTTAATGTCAACCATGATCATCTCAATCAAATTTCGGGACGAAATTTCTTTAACGGGTAGGTACTGTGACGATCCGAAAATTTCCGACCAAATTTAAACTTAATCTTTATATGTTTCTGACACGATAAGCAAAGTCTGTAATGTTGAAGTCTCAAAAAGTGTGAACTGTTCATATATTCAATTGACCTTCGATAATTTTCGACGATTCACGAACAACTATTTGTAAATAGATACATGTAAATTGTTATATTATTATTAGATATTATTACTACTATCATTTCTAGCACATTACTATTAATTTTATTACTGTTAACATTAAAAAATTATTATTTTTACTTTGGTTATTATTATTGTTATTATTAGAAAATAATACAATTTATTATTACTATCATTAATAATATTATTATTATTATCATTTTTATAATTATTATTATCATTATTATTCATGATTTTTATTAATATAATTATTATTATTATTATTACTAATATATTTTTAAATTATTAATATTATTATTATATATATTATTGTTTTCAATTGGTATCCGTGAACTGATTAGGCGAATAAGATTAAAAGAAAGTTACTGTGTCCTTTATGACTCTATTATAACTAATATTGTGAATGTGAATGTGAATATTGTGAATGTGAAGATGTTGTGATTGTGATGATTGTAATTGGTACTGTGTCCACTTTCTGTTTTCTAGCTTTTCAGTCAAACAATCACATTCAATTATCTCACCCATGATTTAAGTTAAAGTAATATTACGAACACTATACCTAATTGAAAGTTAATTGATTTACTGTGCGTTCTTTTTTTTTTACTTCACATTATTAGTTTACTATCCTAATATTATATATATATATAATATATATATATATATATATATATATATATATATATATATATATATATATATATATATATATATATATGTGTGTGTGTGTGTGTGTGTGTGTGTGTGTGTGTGTGTTATGTACATACACACAAATGTGCAGATATCAATCCTTATCATTATATCTTATATCTAAATTCTATATATTCCTTGGATACATGAAAACATGAACCATCTATCACATTTCTTCTATATCTTGTGGCAACCAAAACAACCATCATCCATCCACCTACGACCCTCACCAACATCGTAAACCGTCATCACCTTTCCTTCATTTTTCTTCTCCTTCGAAAACCCACAAACCATAACGGTCACCATCCACTTCACCACCTCTGTAATCACCACCCACCATTTTCGTTATCTTCATCAAACACCAACTGGAAGTCATAAGAACACCACCTATCTCTCTCCCTCTCTCACTTAGTGTTTTCTGTTTCTATTCGATTATCAACTCACAATAAACACTGCATGATTTCTAAAGGCTGCTGCAACTCGATTTTTATTCATAATCGAGCAACTATAGCTGCTATAACAGCCTTCTACTTAAACTCATAACTGTAGCTACAATCTCTCTTTTTTTCTTTTCCAAAACCGATGACCTACTAAACCAATTACCGAACACCTACTTGATAAAGGACGTCGATTACCCTTTCCGTTTGCCTATTTCCTGTTGCTTCCTTTCTGTCAAGAGCTGCAGCTGTTATACTTGTGTTTCTGCTTCTACTCAAACCAAAACCGTCACCCCAAGAAAGACATCCATCACCCTTGTTAAACATCACTGCTGCTGCAGCTTATTTTATGATGTTAATCGAGCAATTACAATGAAAGAAAAAGGTTAGCGACTGCTGAAACATGCTCTACAACTTGTATGTACTTTCTATTAATTAAATTAAAAACCCCAACAACTAGACTTTATTTGGTAATTGACAATGAGCTGTGAAAGCTCCTTTTCGTGACAGTAGTGGGCCGAAGGGAACCTAATCCAATCAACTTGGTTCCTTTATTAAAAGATATAAGTACGTATTATTATAAATAGTCAGTAATCTATCTTTTATGGTTATGTTAGTGGAAGATGATGTAATGATGAGGTACATGATGATGAATAACCGAAAACAATCAATGGCCTGCTATCGAAATTTCTTGTTCTTTTTCCTATTTCCGTTTCTAAATTGGGTCAGGACACACCATTCTATTTTGGGCTTGTAGATAGTTATGTTGGACCATGTAACTATTGCATATCTGGACCGAGAGTAGACTTAAGCTGCCCATCTTACTTGGAGTTTCTTTTTGGACTGCTTTTGTTCTTGGTCCATGATCCAGTTGACAAATGAAATAAATAAAAATGATGATGAATACGATGCTGATGATGATATTACGTATGATAGAGAGGGAATAGATAGTAGGATAATGATGGGGGTTACAACGTTAGTAAAGATGATTAAATGGTGATGATCGTGATGAAGTAGAAAAGGGTGAACGAGGATATGATATGAGATGATAACGATTTATAATAAATAAGATGATGATTTAGGCTAAGATGATCGTTAAATGGTTATGAT
Source organism: Rutidosis leptorrhynchoides (assembly GCF_046630445.1). Lineage (NCBI taxonomy): Eukaryota > Viridiplantae > Streptophyta > Magnoliopsida > Asterales > Asteraceae > Rutidosis > Rutidosis leptorrhynchoides. The sequence continues at coordinate 20,108,376 of NC_092341.1, read as the reverse complement.
GATGATGATGATTCCTAACCCTGCTATTACTTCATTCCCTTTCCTGTTTTATACAACGATTATGATGATGTAAATGTAATATGGGTTTTGATTTTTGGAAGAAGAAAAGGAAAAGATATAAAATGGGTTATATGGTTTATATAGTTAAACTAAAACAGAAACATACCAGGCAGAAGAGTGGTTCAGAGTGTTAGGGGTGAACGGGAGGTCGAGGGTTCGAGCCCGGGCATGGGCTGCTATTTCTTTTTAGGCCATTTTCCTTTAAGGTAGTATTTTATTTAATAGTATTATTATTATTATTATTGATTATTATTATTATTATTATTATTATTATTATTATTATTATTATTAGTATAGGTATTAACATATAACATTTTATTATTAGTATTATCATTATTTTAGTAGTATTATAATTATTAATTTAACAAACAAAAGATACTTATATAAAAATATATTTTTTTACTACATGTATCATGACTATATTAATATTACATGCCATTTTCTTTAAAAAGATATCATCTATAATTATCTAACATTAATTAATTTACATAGCATATATAAATATATTTTTGGGTATATATAATCATATAGGTAAATCTTAACTTTAGGACATTATATAATATTTGTAATAAATAATATACATAAAAATACTTTAATAAAAAAAATTTAATATATAATATATAATATATATAAAATAGTTACAATTAAACTATTTATTAACATGACATAAAAATTATTAAAGTATTAATATATAAACTCGTTTAATTGTGATTAAGTGTTTTAATATTTATAACCGATATAGGTTCGTGAATCCGAGGCCAACCCTGCATTGTTCAGTTCCGTCGTATGCATATTTTTACTACAAAATATCGTATTGTGAGTTCATTTGCTCCCTTTTTCTCTTTACGTTTTTGGGCTGAGAATACATGCAAATGCTTTATTAACTGTTTTACAATATTTATATGCGTGAGTTCATTTGAATCCCTTTTACTCTTTACATTTTTGGGACTGAGAATACATGCGCAACTTTTACAACTGCTTTATTAAATGCTTTTGAAATACATTTTGAACTGCGAATACATGAAATGCTTTTATAAATGTTTGACGAGATAGACACAAGCAAAACATTCCTCGAATGAATTATGTGGACGTGATAATTGCCACCATTGAATTATGTGGACTTGATAATTGCCACAATTGATATGAATATTTTTCCCCTGATTATTATTGCTTGGTAACCTAAGAATTAGGGAACATCACTAATTTTGAGAATTAGTGAATTGACGCGAATCCTAAAGGTAGCTACCTGGTTTAACACCCCCACCCAGTATGTTCACTAGACAGAAGAGCTAGTGGGCGTGGTGTTTAGTACTTCGAAGTTTATATGATTATTATACAGATGAGATGTTCTGTTTTGGGGATATTATTATGCGCATTATATGTTAAGGTCGGTTACCAAGCCAAGCTATGAAAGAAATGAAAAGTGAATGTTATGTATCGAGAGAATGATTTTATACACAGGTTATGTGTATGTTATTTTTGTGCACGAGATATGTGTACGGTTACTAAGATTTATGAAAGATGATTTTGTACACGAGAAAGGTGTACTGTATTTAAAAGATATCGTATGTACATTACATGTGGGTATATGATTCGGGCCCATTTGTACCATGCAGCATTTAAATCTTGTAGTCTATCAAAATTACAGAATTTTATTGTTTTATGATAAACTTATGAACTCACCAACCTTTTGGTTGACACTTGAAAGCATGTTTATTCTCAGGTATGAAAGAAATCATCCGCTGTGCATTTGCTCATTTTAAAAGACATTATTTGGAGTCGATCATCGCAATGGGACCAGATGTTGGTGACTTCGTCCAGATGGATTAGGACGGGTCACTACAGTTTTGAACTCAAAGTATAGCTTTGAAAGATGTAGGAATCTAAAAGTGATGATACCGGTTATATCTCGAGTTGAATTCTGAGGTTTTAAAATCAGAATATGTAATTGGGTTTGAATGGGTATGGTTATTTTGATTTCTATGTAAGAATGTATATTATTGTGAAAGTAGGAAGTATAGTTGATAATTTGCTTGATCAGATTCGAAGAATGTAACATATTAATTATGAATATATATATATCTCTCGGGTATTACCTACCCGTTAAAAAAAATTTCACAATTAATATTTTCTACAAAAGAATTTTATTACAGTCTTTATGAAAATATATATGTATATATTCTCTTCAGATGTAACATAGATTTTAATGAGTTAAATTAAACTCATTCGATTTACGGTTGGAACCAGAATTGAATAATCCCTTGAAGGCTTTAGAGATTGCATAAGTATTTCTTCAATAATATTGAAATTATGAATCCATACTTCGTTATTTGTTGAGACGTGATGTTGGTTTTCGTTAAATTCTTGTGAACTTCGCAAAATACGAATGATGTTATCTGAAAAGTTTCGGGTACATCGATGATGAAAGTGTAAAATCAAATATATACTTGATTTATTATGAATTGGAATTTTTTGAATTGAGACAGAGATTGTAGTTAACGATGGTTAAGTTGCGAGCGAAGGACGTACATTATTGCATATTTATAATATGAATTAACCGAGTAGTTAAGATTCACACACAATAGCTTAGCACGGAAATATTTATTTTTATTTCAAAATATATATATATATATATATATATATATATATATATATATAATATACATATAATTTCTTCATAGGGAATGAGTTAATTCTTCATAACTCGTTGATACAATATACGCGTTATTGATTCGTAATGATGTCCACAGTGATTCTTGAGCTGACGGAGTTTGTGATGTTATAGGTGTTGTTGATTCTGATGCTGACTGTACTGACGATGCTGGTGACACTGATGGTACTGTTGACGCTGTTGGTAAAACAAGTTTAGCTTGTTAACCACACACCATTTTTGTCAGGTTTTCTACTCTTCCTTCTATCATTTTGGTTCGCTTAACTAATTTATGGTTAGGGCCATATTAGATAATCTCTAAGACTTTAGAGATTACATAATCGCCGCGGAATGTTTCTCCAATGAAGTTATGAATTAATACTTCATCAGTTATTGTTGTTGGTACTCCTTGGTATCCATGGTGCGTATGACGTTGATGCTCATGGGACAGATTGTGAAGTTGAGGTTTTCGATGTGGTTGTGGTTGGAGGTGGTAATGGTACTGTTGGCGTTGATGATGGTGGTACTGGTTATACTGCTGGTGCTGCTACTGGTGTTTGTAATCTCTGCACCGTATTCTCCAAAGCCACTACCCGAGCGCGAAGCTCGTTGACTTCTTCTATTACATCGGGGTGATTGTCGGTTCGGACGAGCGGATAAATAAAATCTAGAATTTGATGTAGTATATAATCGTGATGAGATACCCTGGAAATGAGAGAGAAAATGGTGTCTCGAACAGGTTCGTCGGTAAGTGATTCAGGTTCTTCGTCAAGAGGACAATGTGGTGGATGGAAGGGATCACCTTCTTCTTGTCTCTAATGATTGAGGAGGCTACGAACCCATCCCCAATTCATCCAGAATAGATGATGGGTGATTGGTTGATCTATTCCGGTCACACTGCTTTCGGAGCTTGAGTGAGATTCCATTTCGGAATCCTATTGACTTGTACTGATGACAAATTCAATTTCGTACGATTGGATAAAGGATTTTTCGATATAAAATGATTTTTCGGCTATCGGGTGGTATTCTATTTACATAGGATATCTATATATATAGATCAAAAGATTTCGTAGATTACGGAAGAATTTGCGAAATATATCAGGCAAAGTTTAAAGTAATAGATACGATAAGATATGATTTAGCAGATACGCTAAGATATGAATTTTGTCTATACACTACTCATGCAATTAATGTAGCAAGACGTGTCTAGACTAATAATGATAAGCAGGTAATTTCCTAAGGATGATAAGCAGATGATTTCTGACTAGAAATGATAAGCAAAACTTTTGACATGCAGACACGGTCGAAGTTCAGACTCACTAATGCATCCTAATGACTTATCAGTTAGACACACTAATGCAGACCTGGTTCGCTAAGACCACCGCTCTGATACCAACTGAAGGGACCCGTTCATATACATTATAAACGATTCACAATAGTTGATTACATCGCGAGGTATTTGACCTCTATATGATATATTTTACAGACATTGCATTCGTTTTTAAAAGACAAACTTTCTTTACATCGAAAGTTGACAGTATGCATACCATTTCATAATACATTCAACTATAATTGACTTAATAATAATCTTGATGAACTCAACGACTCGAATGCAACATCTTGCGAAGTATGCCATGAATGACTCCAAATAATATCCTTAAAATGAGCTAATGCACAGCGGAAGACTTCTTTAATACCTGAGAATAAACATGCTTTAAAGTGTCAACCAAAAGGTTGGTGAGTTCATTAGTTTATCATAATCATTCGTTTTCATCATTTTAATAGACCACAAGAATTTCATTTCCAGTTCTCATAAATATACGTCCCATGCATAGAGACAAAAATCATTCATATGGTGAATACCTGGTAACCGACATTAACAAGATGCATATAAGAATATCCCCTATCATTCCGGAAAATCCTTCGGACATGATAAAACAACATCGAAGTACTAAAGCATCCGGTACTTTGGATGGTGTTCGTTAGGCCCAATAGATGTATCTTTAGGATTCGCGTCAATTAGTAGATCGGTTTACTAATTCTTAGGTTACCAAGCAAAAGGGGTATATTCAGATTCGATCATTCACCCATATAATGTAGTTTCAATTACTTGTGTCTATTTCGTAAAACATTTATAAAAATTGTACATGTATTCTCAGCCCAAAAATATAAAGGGTAAAAAGGCAAATGAAACTCACCATACTGTATTTCGTAGTAAAAATACATATAACATCATTGAACAAGTGCAAGGTTGGCCTCAGATTCACGAACCTAAATTAAGTATATATATTTATATGTTGGTCAATATTTGTATAGCAATTTAGGTCAGGTCATGTGACAACCCGGAAATTTTTGATCAAATTTAAACTTTATCTTTAAATGATTTAATGTTTTCGACACGATAAACAAAGTCTGTAATATTGATTCTCAAAATTTTTGAAATAATGTTATATATTCAGTTAACCTTTGACTATTGACCGACGATTCACGAACATCTATTTGTATATATATATATATATATATATATATATATATATATATATATATATATATATATATACATATATATACATACAATAAGTTGGAATATTAATTATTAAAATTAATTATAAATAACTTGCAATGTGTATTTAAAAACTGATTTATGTATATTAAATAAAGATATATACATATATATATAATTTCAAGTTATTTAGTAAACGATAGTAACATTCGTTTGTTGATTCGATTGATATTTAGATGAGTGAACTAAATCATTTAAGATGAACAAGTAAAACACTAATTTGCTACAGTATTTTCGAATTGCTACAGTACCCAAAATGCTACAGTGTTTTCGAAAATCACTATTTACTAAAGTAAAAAACTTTGCTACAGTAACTTTGCTACAGTAAAACACTATTTCAAAATAAAAATGTATATATGTATATGTATATACTACGAGACGATGATTTATAGAAGCAAATAAACAAAACACTTAATTGATTAAAGCTACACTTCGAGTGATATAGTTTATCAATGATTAAGTTTAATTTTTGATAAAGGTACACGTCGCGTAACGAAAAGTGCTAGTTTTCTAAGCGTACGAAAATGCATTCGAGAAACCAGAACAGGGACATAAGTTGAGTGACAACGTACGAGTCATCGGAACGAAAATTACAAGTCAACTATGCACGTGAATTTAATATAATATATAATTAATTATATAAATTAAATATATTATATATAATTAAATAATATGTCGACAAGAATAAAAACAAACGATTGTGAGCTGTAATTTGATCTCATGCGATCGCATGAGATTAATATATAAACTCCATGCGATCGCATGGAGTGTGATTTCAGAAGATTTCTATAAATTGAATTCGTTTCACTGGCTCGACACACACACTTACATCTATATTACTCCCTCTGTTATTGTTATTATTATTATTATTATTATTATTATTATTATTATTATTATTATTATTATTATTATTATTATTATTATTATTATTATTATTATTATTATTATCATTATTATTATTATTATCATTATTATTATTATTATTATTATTATTATTATTATTATTATTATTATTATTATTATTATTATTAATTTTATGGTTAGGAGTATTATTATTAGTAGTGAAAGGACCTGTTCATATACATTATAAACGATTCACAATAGTTGATTACATCGCGAGGTATTTGACCTCTATATGATACGTTTTACAAACATTGCATTCGTTTTTAAAAGACAAACTTTCTTTACATCAAAAATTGACGGCATGCATACCATTTCATATTACATCCAACTATAATTGACTTAATATTAATCTTGATGAACTCAACGACTCGAATGCAACGTCTTTCAAAGTATGTCATGAATGACTCCAGGTAATATCCTTAAAATGAGCTAGTGCACAGCGAAAGATTTCTTTAATACCTGAGAATAAACATGCTTTAAAGTGTCAACCAAAAGGTTGGTGAGTTCATTAGTTTATCATAATCAATCATTTCCGTAATAGTAATAGACCACAAGATTTCAGTTTCCATAAATATCCGTACACTCGCAAGTGTTTAAAAGTATTCTATAAGTTGTAGGCACCCGGTAACAAGCCTTAACATTCATGTTTTACCCTCTGAAGTACACCAGATCAGGTGTGTTTAAAATAACCTCGAAGTACTAAAGCATCCCATAGTCAGGATGGGGTTTGTCAGGCCCAATAGATCTATCTTTAGGATTCGCGCCTACCGTACATAGACAAGTAGTTTAACGTTACCAAGCTAAGGGTATATTTCTGGTTTAAACCCACATAGAATTAGTTTTAGTACTTGTGCCTACTTCGTAAAACATTTATAAAACAGCGCATGTATTCTCAGTCCAAAAATATGTATTGTAAAAGCAATTAAAAAGGGAGCAAATGAAACTCACAATACTGTATTTCGTAGCAATTATGTATATGACGACACTGAACAAGTGCAGGGTTTGTCTCGGATTCACGGACGTATCAATATTGTGATTCAATATTGTAGGAAAGTACGTAGACGCAACGAAAATGATAAACGTTAGGTTGACCTCACGAGCAATACCCTCGATCAATACCCATAACCTCCATAGCTATAACCCATAATTTCCTTAGCTCTATCCTGTTTGAAAACTTATTTTGAAATCGTCTGAGTATAACTCCATCGTAGTATTTTATGTATACTAATAATATCTTGAAATAATACAAAGAAAATATATATATGTAATTCGATTGAGAGAGTTTAGAGAAATATATTTTCAAGTTTCTATGAAATAATGAAACCTATTCAATTCTATTTATAATAGATTTTTGAATTATTAAACTATGAATTATTAAAGTAAATTATTAAAGTGAATTATTAAAGTATGAATTATTAAAGTGAATTATTAAAGTGAATTATTAAAGTGAATGATTAAAGTATGAATTATTAAAGTGAATTATTAAAGTATGAATTATTAAAGTTAAAGTAAAGTAAATGTAAAGTAAAGGTAAAGTTAAAGTATATTAAAAGTATAAAACTATATACGTATAATATGCGTATAAATATATATAATATTAATTTAAATCGTTATATATATTTAATAAAATAAAATATAAATATCGTTATCTTTATCATACTGGTTAAGTAATGAGTTGTCAAAAGTGGTTCTAGATATTTATAAAAGATATATACGTTTTAATAATAAAGTTCTTTTTAAACTGAAAACGTTTTTTGTACTTTTGAAACTAAATCAAATAAATATGATAATTTTGTTTTCCAAAACTAAATATATTTAAGAATCATTTTGTTAAAAGTTTAAAATAATGGAAATCGTTATATCATAAAATATTTTAGAAAAGTAGAATTATATATATTCATAATAGGTTTCAAGTTTTTAAATTACAGTCTATTGGTGAAGCATTGGATAAAGTCCAAAGGTTAAATAAACGTATGAAATCATCTTAATGAAAAATGTCGAGTTACTTAACTTGTCGATATCCAACATCTAAGTTATTTACACTCCACGTTCTTATTTTCATATTAAATAAAATGAAAGTTAACATAGTTATCTTATCAAGGTCACGAGGAAAATATTATAAAACATGCCTTGGAAATTAAACAGGAATTTCCACTAACCCTTGTCTAGTTCCTGTTAATTGACACATTTCTTCTTATTTATAAATCACTTTACCATTTTCCGAATGTTGTAAAAAAGAATAGATTTCTTAAATCACAGTGGACCTCATAACATAGGCCCGTAATCATATCATAATGTATCTGATAATTCAATCATTTGATATTATCTCTTAATTCTGTCGATAAATATATCGAAACAAATACGTTCATGTAAAGTATCATATATCTAATACTTTGTTAATATTTTCAGTTAATACAATATATTATATATACATATCTATATACTCATAATTGTTCGTGAATCGTCGAACACGGTCAAAGGGTAATTGATTACATGAATGTAGTTCCAAACTTTTTGAGATTCAACATTACAAATTCTGCTTATCGTGTCGGAAACATATAAAGGTTAAGTTTAAATTTGGTCGGAAATTTTCGGGTCGTCACAGTACCTACCCGTTAAAGAAATTTCGTCCTGAAATTTGATCGAGGTCGCCATGGCTAACAATAAGAATGTTATTATGGCGAATATAAGTTGATTCATAGGATTTTATCATGATTGAGAAATATGGATAAAATAATTCGATTACTCGAAACGTATGAGTGAAGCTATCGTAAAAGAGTGAAATGAGAATAGGGATTCATCTTATCTTTTGACGTCATCACGGTTGATCTCCGGATTAAAGAAAATCTTTGTAATCTATATAGGATTTGATTCTTCGGTGATTAAGGAAATTATGATCCTCTTCGATTTAATGCGATGATTCATCTTGATTTTTCTGTCGGATATTTCACTATAAATCCACCTCCTTCGTTTCCTTTTAATTCACACCTTCTATTCTTTCTCCCTCAATTCTTACTTTAAAATTATTCGTCAATATGCTTCATCCAGTGCTGATTCTTGATATGCTCCTCACTTTCATATCTGTCGTTCTTCTTTTTCATCTACCTCCAGAAGAATCTATTTACTTCTACTATACTCTTGGTTTTATAGTGTTTTTAGTTCTCCCGTGTCTTTATATTGCTATATACATCGATATATACGGTTTATAGTTTCTGGGTTGTTGTTGGGTTTTATATCTTCCCTTATATTTCGATGTCCCTGCTTCTGTCTTCTATAATCATTGTCATCCCCAATTAATGCTCTCTTTTATTTGTTGCGATTTATACCCCAATTTCTATTTCGGAGTTTTGTCCTTTCGTTTCTTCTTCTTGCGATTAAGCACCGCTTGTAATGGTCCAGAATTCGCATATATGAATTTCGGAATGAACATTGTTAATGTTCTAAGAAGTAAATTGTAATGGCACGATCTTGACTTGTCAAATTACTAGAATACCTCGAAAAAGACTGAATCATCAAGAAATATTTTCTTGATATTTTAGAGGTTAAAGAGAATACAAGAGTCGTGTAACATAGCACATGATAACGTTATGATCTGTGAATCATCACGTTCCATTTAGAAACTCAGCATGACTTACTGTAATATAATCACGTTGATCAAGTGTCATTATATTATACTAGTTCATGCTTCAGTTCCCAACACTACTTCAAAAATATTCCTATTTTAAATTCGAAAGTTTCAGAATTTAAAAACTAAAATAGTTTCTTTTATGATGTAATACAGATAGCACGAAGAGGTAAATGATTTCAGATAAGAATAATTATGGAAATATCTTCAGAAATATGGAGGATATTTATAATGAAAGATACGATGATATCTTAAAATTTCTAATATCAGAGGATGATGAAGAATATTGTCCGTAAGGGTTTAGAGTCAGGAGCAAGGTATTCGATAATGACTTCAGCAGACACGGAATCATTTGGATTCTTTGAAGGTAGATTTCGTCCTTGTGATTTATCCACAGCCTTCGTCATGGTTTGCTCAATCCGTATTTTTCAGTACCAAATCTTCTCTTTTTCTGAGCTTTGCCAACACACTACTCTTTATCATTAAACTTTTTACTGTTAAGGTCGTTTATAGTTTTTGCTGCTTCATCAGTATTTCGAGAAATAGTTCGCAGTTTAGGGTGTTTTTCAGAAACTTCACATTCAAAGTATATAAGTCCAGAAGATAGACACATATAATTGTTGGCGTAGACATACTGTAAGAATTCAAAATACTGATTGCTAATTTTCGATGATTCGTATGGCAATTCTCGTTACAAGACGCAGATGAGTAAATGATGGGGTTTTGATAAATATAAAGATTTTTCGGAAAGTCAAAGATCAATGAAGTTGTTAATAAGTTTACTGCTAATGTGGCGAGATATGAAAGGTTCCCCGGTAAAAATGATGAAGGGGTAATCATTATAATAAGGCTTATTCGAATGAACAATTGAAGTTGGTTTGCTGGAGCTGTGACAAAATCGTCTATTTTTAGAAGGGATTGAAAAGTTATTTTAGGTAGTAAATGCCAAAAGGTCTGACATGGATACATGTTAAATTATGACTTTGGTTTCAAGAGTTTTTCAGGTACGTAACTGTGGATAACATGTGGTTGGATCAGCATCTCGATTGTTTATTATTTGAAGTGTCTTCAGGTATTTCGAAGGGCTTGAACACAGATTATAATCATTAATATACATACAATGTTCTCACATAGTTTTGAAGTTAAAGTATAGCTTTGAAAGATGTAAGAATCTAAGAGTGATGATACCGGTTATAACTTGAATTGAATTCGGCGATTTCAAAATCAGAATATGTAATTAGATTTTTGAATGAGTATGGTTGTTTTGATTTCTATAAAAGAATGTATATTGTTGTGAAAGTAGGGAGTATAATAGATGATTTGCTGAATCAGATTCGAAGAATGTAACATATTAATTGTGAATTTATATATCTCTCGGGTATTACCTACCCGTTAAAAAATGTCACAATTAATATTTTGTACAAAAGAATTTTATTACAGTCTTTATGGAAATATATGTGTATATTTCTTCAGATGTAATATAGATTTAATGAGTTAATATTAAATTAAACTCACTTGATTTATGGTTAAGGCTAGGATAGATAATGTCTAAACTTTAGAAATTACATAATCGTCGTAGAATGTTTTCCCAATGAAGTTATGAATCAATACTTCATCGTTGTGGTATTCCTTAGTATCTACAGGGCGTATGACGTCGATGCTCATGGGACAGATTGTGAAGTTGAGGTTTGCGATGCGGTTGTTGTTGGTGGTGGTAATGGTACTGTTGATGTTGTTGATGGTGGTACTGGTTATGTTGCTGGTGCTGCTGCTGGTGTTTGTAACCTTTGCACCATATTCTCCAAAGCCACTACCCGAGCGCGAAGCTCGTTGACTTCTTCTATTACACCGGGGTGATTGTCGGTTCGGACGAGCGGATAAATAAGATCTAGAATTTGGTGTTGTATATAATCATGACGAGATACTCTGGAAATGAGAGAGAAAATGGTGTTTCGGACAGGTTCACCGGTAAGTGCATCAGGTTCATTGCCAAGAGGGCAATGTGGTGGATGGAAAGGATCGCCTTCTTCTTGTCTCCAATGATTAAGGTGGCTACGAACCCATCCCCAATTTATCCAGAATAGATGATGGCTGATTGGTTGATCCATTCCAATCACACTGCTTTCGGAGCTTGAGTGGGATTCCATTTCGGAATCCGAGGAACTTGAACTGATGACGAATTCCATTTCGTACGATTTGATTAAGGATTTTTCGATACGAAATGATTTTCCGGCTATCGGGTGGTATTCTAACTACATAGAATATCTATATATATATAGATCAAAAGATTTCATAGATTACAGAGGAATTTACGGAATATGTCAGGCAAAGTTTACGGTAATAGATACGATAAGATATGATTTAGCAGATACGCTAAGATATGAATTTTGTCTATACACTATTCATGCAATCAATGCAGCAAGACGTGTCTAGACTAAGAATGATAATCTGGTAATTTCCTAAGGATGGTAAGTAGATGATTTCCAACTAAAAATGATAAACAAAACTTTTGACATGCAGACACGGTCGAAGTCCAGAATCACTAATGCATCTTAACAACTATCAGTTAGACACACTAATGCAAGACCTGGTTCGCTAAGACCACCACTCTGATACCAACTGAAACTCAGTTGGGGACGCATCCCACTCAGTGCCTTCCCAGATAACTTCCTGGTGACCACTGAGCGTACCTCAGACACTGATTTTACGGCCCACCTCTCGGCAACGTACAGCCAACCCTAATAGGGACCGCGAGGAGTAAGAGCCAATGCTTTGTCACAGGTAACACTGTGAGAACCCCCTCTACGATTAACTCGCTAATAAAAGGCATTAAACCAGCTCTGATACCAACTGAAAGGACCCGTTCATATACATTATAAGCGATTCACAATAGTTGATTACATCGCAAGGTATTTGACCTCTATATGATACGTTTTACAAACATTGCATTCGTTTTTAAAAGACAAACTTTCTTTACATCAAAAATTGACGGCATGCATACCATTTCATATTACATCCAACTATAATTGACTTAATATTAATCTTGATGAACTCAATGACTCGAATGCAACGTCTTTCAAAGTATGTCATGAATGACTCCAGGTAATATCCTTAAAATGAGCTAATGCACAGCGGAAGATTTCTTTAATACCCGAGAATAAACATGCTTTAAAGTGTCAACCAAAAGGTTGGTGAGTTCATTAGTTTATCATAATCAATCATTTCTGTAATAGTAATAGACCACAAGATTTTAGTTTCCATAAATATTCGTACACTCACAAGTGTTTAAAAGTATTCTATAAGTTGTAGGCACCCGATAACAAGCCTTAACATTCATGTTTTACCCTCTGAAGTACACCAGATCAGGTGTGTTTAAAATAACCTCGAAGTACTAAAGCATCCCATAGTCAGGATGAGGTTTGTCAGGCCCAATAGATCTATCCTTAGGATTCGCGCCTACCGTACATAGACAAGTAGTTTAATGTTACCAAGCTAAGGGTATATTTCTGGTTTAAACCCACATAGAATTAGTTTTAGTGCTTGTGCCTACTTCGTAAAATATTTATAAAACAGCGCATGTATTCTCAGCCCAAAAATATAGATTGCAAAAGCAATTAAAAAGGGAGCAAATGAAACTCACAATACTGTATTTCGTAGTAATTATGTATATAACGGCACTGAACAAGTGCAGGGTTTGTCTCGGATTCACGAACGTATCAATATTGTGATTCAATATTGCAGGAAAGTACGTAGACGCAACGAAAATGATAAACGTTAGGTTGACCTCACGAGCAATACCCTCGATCAATACCCATAACCTCCATAGTTATAACCCATAATTTCCTTAGCTCTATCCCGTTTGAAAACTTATTTTGAAATCGTCTGAGTATAACTCCGTCGTAGTATTTTATGTATACTAATAATATCTTGAAATAATACAAAGAAAATATATATATGTAATTCGATTGAGAGAGTTTAGAGAAATATATTTTCAAGTTTCTATGAAATAATGAAACCTATTCAATTCTATTTATAATAGATTTTTGAATTATTAAAGTGAATTATTAAAGTATGAATTATTAAAGTAAATTATTGAAGTGAATTATTAAAGTGAATTATTAAAGTATGAATTATTAAAGTGAATTATTAAAGTGAATTATTAAAGTATGAATTATTAAAGTGAATTATTAAAGTATGAATTATTAAAGTTAAAGTAAAGTAAAAGTAAAATAAAGGTAAAGTTAAAGTATAGTAAAAGTATAAAACTATATACGTATAATACGCGTATAAATATATATAATATAAATTTAAATCATTATATATATTTAATAAAATAAAATACAAATATCGTTATCTTTATCATACTGGTTAAGTAATGAGTTGTCAAAAGTGGTTCTAGATATTTATAAAAGATATATACGTTTTAATAATAAAGTTCTTTTTAAACTGAAAACGTTTTTTGTACTTTTGAAACTAAATCAAATAAATATGATAATTTTATTTTCCAAAACTAAATATATTTAAGAATCATTTTATTAAAAGGTTAAAATAATGGAAATCGTTATATCATAAAACATTTTAGAAAAGTAGAATTATATATATTCATAATAGGTTTCAAGTTTTTAAATTACAGTCTATTGGTGAAGCATGGGATAAAGTCCAAAGGTTAAATAAACGTATGAAATCATCTTAATGAAAAATGTCGAGTTACTTAACTTGTCGATATCCAACATCTAAGTTATTTACACTCCACGTTCTTATTTTCATATTAAATAAAATGAAAGTTAACATAGTTATCTTATCAAGGTCACGAGGAAAATATTATAAAACATGCCTTGGAAATTAAACAGGAATTTCCACTAACCCTTGTCTAGTTCCTGTTAATTGACACATTTGTTCTTATTTATAAATCACTTTACCATTTTCCGAATGTTGTCAAAAAGAATAGATTTCTTAAATCACAGTGGAACTCATAACATAGGTCCGTAATCATATCATAATGTATCTGATAATTCAATCATTTGATATTATCTCTTAGTTCTGTCGATAAATATATCGAAACAAATACGTTCATGTAAAGTATCATATATCTAATACTTTGTTAATGTTTTCAGTTAATATTATATATTATATATACATATCTATATACTCATAATTGTTCGTGAATCGTCGAACACGGTCAAAGGGTAATTGATTACATGAATGTAGTTCCAAACTTTTTGAGATTCAACATTACAAATTCTGCTTATCGTGTCGGAAACATATAAAGGTTAAGTTTAAATTTGGTCGGAAATTTCCGGGTCGTCACAAGTAGTATTATACATAAAATACTACGACGAGGTCTTGAGCGAGTTATTTTCAAAACAAGCTTTTCAAACGGGTTTAAGCTAAGGAAATTATGGGTTATAGCTATGGAGGTTATGGGTATTACTTGGGGGTTATGACCATGAGTCAAAGGTCAAACCTAGTTTTTATCATCTCCGTTGCGTCTACGTAATTTCCTGCAATATTGAATCACAATATTGATACGTGAGCATTCATATTTTATCTTTTATATATTAATAGTGTATACATGTGTAGTGCTCGAGTATATATATTTATGCATGCTAGTATGCTAAATTTCATCGTTAAACAGTTTATGATGAATCACGAATTAAATACATATATTACTAATAAAAGGTATATGATATGCATATTTTTGGAAAGCTGGCGAAAAATCAATAACTTTTCATTTAGATATCGTATGATTTCGATGAACGAAATTAAAGATATGATCAACTGAATTATGATTGACGTTAATCGAAATTGCTTTTGAATCTAAAATTAACATTTAAACAACTTGTTTATAAGATTGATAAATTGAATTTTTAAATATTACCAGCGGAGTAAATGAATTCTTATATAAGACACGTCTCGTTTTGTTGAACAATTGTCAAAATTGATTGTTTTATCATATTTTAAAGCCTTATAAAAACTATTGTTTAATTTTACAAAAATTAGGAAACTATGTGAAATGTTAAAATGTTTCGATTGCCATGATCATTCAACTATTGTATTGAGTCAGATTGACTTTTTGAAATGACTTTTGATAACTTTTGTATGTCGATCTCGAGCATTAGGATTGTGATACACTATGACCTGACCTAGCTTGATAGACAATTATTGACCAACATATGTTCTCTAGGTTGAGATCTACGGTTATTTGGTATTCCAAGATTCGGTCACATTTCGGTGAACGACTTTATGTGCTGCTAAGGTGAGTTTCATTTGCTCCCTTTTTAATTGCTTTTGCAATCTATATTTTTGGGCTAAGAATACATGCACTTTATTTTAAAAACAATGGACACAAGTACATACTAAATTCTATACTGAGTTTGAACCCAAAATCCCTTAGCTTTGGTAACTAGTAACTGTCAGTTATAAGAACTGGTGGGTGCGAGTAGTAGTATATGGATCCATAGGGCTTGATATCCCTGTCTGAGCTAGAGCACTAGCCTTTTAACAGACGTATGCTATTTGATAAGCGTACACATTGGTTTGCGTGTATTATTAAGATGATTATACAAAGGGTATAAATTATATATACATTAAGTTTAGTTACCAGGGTGCTCAATTTCGTAGAATATTTTGATAAACGTTTCTGGATGAAACAACTAAAATCTTGTGATCCACCTTTATGTACAGATTATGCAAAACATTAAAACTATGAACTCACCAACCTTTGTGTTGACACTTGTTAGCATGTTTATTCTCAAGTTCCCTAGAAGTCTTCGCTATTTGCTTATATGTTAGACAAGCTATGTGCATGGAGTCTTACATGGCATATTTTTTAAGAAAACGTTGCATTCACCAAATCATCACCATGTATCTTATTTTAACTGCATTGTCAACGGAAGTACTATTGTAAACTATTATATTACGGTGATTGTCTATATGTAGAAATCATCAGATGTCGAAAACCTTTGATTTAAATATTCATTTATGGTGTGCCTTTTCAAAAGAATGCAATATTTACAAAACGTATCATATATAGGTCAAATACCTCGCAATGAAATCGATGAATGACGTGTTCGTCCATATGGATTTGGAGCGATTGTCACAGGTCATAGTGTACCACAATCCTAATGCTCGAGTCTAGTATGCAAAAGTCAACAAAAGTCAATTTGACTCAAAATGATTTCCGAAATTTATACATGATTATTATATAGTTTAAATATCGTCGTTTTATATTTTTAAATATTTTTAAAAGATTTTATTAGAGTAAATAATATAATTCATTTATTATTAAAATTTATATAATAAAAATATACTTTTATATATCTTAAGTAATAAAATTTATAAAGTTCATTTAATATAATATGATAGGTAGTATTAACGTAATTATATTACACGTAGTAAAATATCTTTGTATTACGTATTTATTTGATAAAATAACATTGATAATAATAATAAGAAAAACTTGTATTATTTTGTAATAATAATTATTATTATTCTATTAATAAAAATATCAATATTTATATTTACTAAAAGTAATATTATGAATAAACGATAATTCTAATTATGATAACTTTAATATTTACAATACTTTTTAATATTAACTTTAAAATAATAACTCTATTTAAAATGATAAAAATAATGATATTTTATAATAACAATGACATTTCTATTAAAATGATAATTTTTATTAAAATGATAGTTTTAGTACTAACGATACTCTTAATAATAATAGTAATGATAAAAATAATAAGAACGATAATTTTATCTAAATTAATATCTTATAATATTTTAATTTCATCATGATACACATACTCATTATTTCCTAATCGTTTCATTTAATAGCTTTTAATCGACATTTATATCGTGTTCATAACAATGATAATAATAGTAATCAAAATAATTAGGTGTTACTAATATTAGTTTTAATTACAATAATACTAATAATGATAATTACTATGACATTATTAACGATAATACTAATAATTATTTTAATGATAATATAATAATAATAACAATAAAAATAACCATTTTTGAATAATGATATAATAATAATAATAATAATAATAATAATAATAATAATAATAATAATAATAATAATAATAATAATAATAATAATAATTAGATAATAATAATAATACTAATTATAACTTTAAAAATAATAACGATAGTAAAAATAATAAAAATAACAATTTTTTATGATAATTCCTTTTATTGATAAAGTTAAGATAAAACTAGAACGACGATAATAACGACGATAATAATAATCTTTTTTTAATAATAATACCAATTTTTAATTGACTATAACTTCAAATCCGTTCATCGAAACCATTCGATATCTAAATGAAAAGTTCTTAATTTTTCGCTAGCTTTCCAACGACCTGCATATCTTATACCTTATCTTAACTGCATATGTAACTAATTCAGGATTCAACATAACCTAACTAAAGGCAATATCACAAGTACAAGCATGCATAATCCTATATACTTGAGCACTAGTCAGGGATACACTATTAATATGTAAAAATTAAATTATGAGCGCTTACGTATCAATATTGAGATTCAATATTGCAGGAAAAGTACATAGATGCAACGGAGACGATAAACACTAGATTGACCTCAGGAGCATACCCATGAACCATACCCATCACCTCCATAGCGATAACCTATAATTTCCTTAGCTCTATCCCGCTCATAAAACCCGTTTTGAAATAACCCGAACATGACTTCGTCGTATTATTTTATGTATAATATTAGTAATAATACTACTAATAATAATAGTACGATTAATAATAATATTAATCTTAATACTGATAATAAATATAATAATAATAATATATATAAATTTTACGGAGTACTGAAATTAGAGAGATAGATTGGATGATGGTTCGACAGAAAAATGCGAGATTTATACTCAATTCCTGAAACTGACACCTCCACGAGTGCGGAGGTTTTGTGCCTATATGCTCCGCGAGTGTGGAGGTTCCAGATCCAGCTCATTCTGCACTCATTTGAGGCTGCCGACGGTTTTTATTAATAAATATTTAATATATTTAATTTATATAATTAATTATATATTATATTATATTTACGTTTATGGTAAAAATATAATTTTTACTCAAATGGCACGGGCGTTGTTACTCGACTCATGTAGTACTTTCAGTTTTTCGAACGCACTTTCGTACGTTTAGAAAACTAATATTTTATGTTTCGTGTAGTGTACCTTTATATATAACAAGACTCAAATCAATGAAAAACAATCCAACTCAAAGTGTAACTTATTCATTTGAGTGTTGTGGTCATTTGCTTCTATAAATCAATGTCTCGTTGTTTGTTAAAATACGTTTAATAATATTGAAACGTTTTATATTATACATTAACGCTTTGTAAAATATATATATATATATATATAT
Organism: Rutidosis leptorrhynchoides; assembly: GCF_046630445.1. Lineage (NCBI taxonomy): Eukaryota > Viridiplantae > Streptophyta > Magnoliopsida > Asterales > Asteraceae > Rutidosis > Rutidosis leptorrhynchoides. The sequence continues at coordinate 20,089,168 of NC_092341.1, read as the reverse complement.
ATATATATATATATATATATATATATATATATATATATATATATATATATATATATATATATATATATCCCTATTTGTTCATATTGAAATATTTACTTAATAATACAATATTTAGTTTTTCAAAACTAATTATATTTTAAAGTTCATTTTGAAATCGTTTTGGTAGTAGAAAAATATTATATCAAATTACATTTACATTTTTGAAACACTTTATATATTTGTAATTTATAATACAAGCTTTATTTAATTTCTTCAAAAATCATATACAACCTATCTTAATAAACGTCCTAATTAATAAAGTTCTTTTTAAACTAAAACATTTTTATATGTTTAAATCAAATATGTTAACTTTGTTTTCTAAAAACTAAATATATATAAAATAATCATTTTATTAAAAGGTTAAAATAGTAGAAGTTGTTATATCGTAAAACATTTTAGAAAAGTAAGATTAAATATACTTTTTAATAGATTTCAAGTTTTTAACGTTCATTGGTGCAACGTGATATAAAGTCTAAAGGTACGAAATCATCTTAATGTAAAATGTCGATACCCAATGTCTAAGTTATTTACATTCCACATTCCAACCTTAAGATGAAGGTTAAAATAGTTATCTTATTAAAATCACGAGAAAAATGTTGTAAAATATGAATTGATAATCAAATAGGAATCTTCACTAACTCTTGTCTATTTCTCGTTAATTGACTGTTTGTTCTTATTTGTGATATCACTTTACCATTTTCTGAATATGGTTAAAAAGGAAAGTTTTCCTAAATCAAAGTGGACCTTTCTCAACAGAGACTGGTAATCATACAATATATCTGATAAATCAATCATTTGATATTATCTTCTAATTCCATTAATAACCATATTGAAACAAATATGTTTATGTAAAGTATTATACGTTTAATACTTTGTTAATATTCTCAAGTTATTATATATACATATACTTATATGTACATATTCATATCCAATTAAATAATGGTTCCTGAATCATCGCAATTTGGTCGAGGTTAAATGGATGTATGAATATAGTTTAAAATTCTTGAGATTTAACTTAACAAACTTTGCTTATCGTGTCGGAAATATATAAGGATTAAAGTTTAAATTTGGTCGGAAATTTCCGGGTCATCACAGAATAGAGTACAAATCCTATTAAAGGTTCGAAGATGTTTATTTGGATCTTCTTTTGGCGTACCACTAAATTGGCATTGATTAGTTACCATGTGTAGGATTTGTGAAATGTCCCGTTCATATCGATTATAAATGTTCCATATTAATTGATTTCGTTGCGAGGTTTTGACCTCTATATGAGACGTTTTTCAAAGACTGCATTCGATTTTTAAAACAAACCATAACCTTTAAAATATTATGACGGTTATCAAATAATGATAATCTAAAATATAGCGTTTTCACACGACCATTACATAATGGTTTACAATAATATTACACAACAATATATATGTCTTCGAATGCAGTTTTTAAACAATATTATACAAGCATGCTGACTCCAACTCTTGTCCATAAATTAGCACACAACAGTGGAAGCTCTTAATAATCACCTGATAATAAACATGCTTTAAACGTCAACAAAAATGTTGGTGAGTTATAGGTTTAACCTATCAAATTGTAATAATAGACCACAAGATTTCATCTTTCAATAACATGCACTCTGCATAAACATCATTCATATGGTTGAACACTGTAACATCCGTGTTACATCCGTCCCACATCGGTTGGAGAGGGGAACGAAGCATGCCTTATAAGGGTGTGGAGACCTTTCCTAGCATGACGCGTTTTGGGACCACAAGCGCAGCAGATCCCATGAGAACTCTGCAGTTAAGCGTGCTCAGGCGAGAGCACTACCAGGATGGGTGACCTACTGGGAAAGTGCTCGTCGTGTTTGGTCGCCAAGAAAAATCCGTGAGCAACCTACGGGGGAGACAAGGGTACGTCCCTATCTCTGCAAAGCGGACAATATCATGCTACGGGGAACGTTTTACCTGGGGTGCTATAGAATGGTATCAGAGCCAGGCCCCGGACCAAACGTGCACAGCGAGGACGCTGTGTCCCATTAGGGGGGAGGATTGTAACATCCGTGTTACATCCATCCCACATCGGTTGGAGAGGGGAACGAAGCATGCCTTATAAGGGTGTGGAGACCTTTCCTAGCATGACGCGTTTTGGGACCACAAGCGCAGCAGATCCCATGAGAACTCTGCAGTTAAGCGTGCTCAGGCGAGAGCACTACCAGGATGGGTGACCTACTGGGAAAGTGCTCTTCGTGTTTGGTCGCCAAGAAAAATCCGTGAGCAACCTACGGGGGAGACAAGGGTACGTCCCTATCTCTGCAAAGCGGACAATATCATGCTACGGGGAACGTTTTACCTGGGGTGCTATAAACACCTGGTAACCGACATTAACAAATGCATCTAGAATATCCCCATATATAAATATCGAAGTACTAAAGCAGTTCAAATTCTCTGACTGGGGCGTGTCAAAGCCCATAGATCTATCTTTAGGATTCGCGTCAATTGGTGGCAATTATAATAAACAACAATTTTTAGGCTACCAAGTTCAACAAGGGCGATATCCGGTATAACGATTCAACATAGAATGTAGTTTCAATACTTGTGTCTATTTTGTAAATCATTTTCAAAACTGCATGTATTCTCATCCCAAAAATATTAGATAGTAAACATGGGACTATAACTCACTTTCACAGATTTTCACTTCGTCGGAAAATAAGACTTGGCCACGGGTCGATTCACGAACCTATAACAAATATGTACATATATATTAAAGTATGTTCAAAGTATATTTACAACATTTTTAATACGTTTTAATGTTTTAAGTTTATTAAGTCAGCTGTCCTCGTTAGTAAACTACAACTAATTGTCCATAGTTAGATGTACAGAAATAAATCGATATATATTATCTTGAATCAATCCACGACCCAGTGTATACATGTCTCAGGCTAGATCACAACTCAAAAGTATATATATTTTTGGAATCAACCTCAACCCTGTATAGCTAACTCAAACATTACTGCATATAGAGTGTCTATGGTTGTTCCAAATAATATATATACATGGGTCGATATGATATGTCAAAACATTTGCATACGTATCTATAGTATCCCAAGATTACAAAATATATTAGAATACTTGTATAATACAATATGAGTTAGCTAGGATATGATTAATATAGATTTGTCACCAATTTTCACGTAGCTACAACAAGCAAAATTATCCAATCTTGTTTTACCCATAACTTCTTCGTTTTAAATCCGTTTTGAGTGATTCAAGTTGCTATGGTTTTATATTGAACTTAAGTTTATGAATCTAAACAGAAAAAGTATAAGTTTATAGTCAGAAATATAGGTTACAATTCGTTTTTGTAAAGGTAGTCATTTCAGTCGAAAGAACGACGTCTAGATGACCATTTTGGAAAACATACTTTCACTTTGAGTTTAACCATGATTTTTGGATATAGTTTCATGTTCATAAGAAAAATCATTTTCCCAGAAGAAAAACTTTTAAATCAAAGTTTATCATAGTTTTTAATTAACTAACCCAAAACAGCCCGCGGTGTTACTACGATGGCGTATATCCGGTTTTACGGTATTTTTCGTGTTTTCAGGTTTTAAATCATTAAGTTAGCATATCATATAGATATAGAACATGTGTTTAGTTGATTTTAAAAGTCAAGTTAGAAGGATTAACTTTTGTTTTCGAACAAGTTTAGAATTAACTAAACTATGTTCTAGTGATTACAAGTTTAAACCTTCGAATAAGGTAGTTTTATATATATGAATCGAATGATGTTATGAACATCATTACTACCTCAGGTTTTGTGAATAAACCTACTGGAAATTAGAAAAATAGATCTAGCTTCAAAGTATCCTTGGATGGCTTGAAAGTTCTTGAAGTAGAATCATGACATGAAAACAAGTTCAAGTAAGATTTCCACTCGAAATAAGATTGTTAAAGTTATAGAAATTGAATAAAAGTTTGAATATGAGTATTACCTTGTATTAGAAAGATATATTACTGTAAATAAGAAAGATTTCTTGAGGTTGGATGATCACTCAAAGTGGATTTGCAAGATTGGAAGTAAGCTAGAAAACTTGGAAGCATTGTTGGTGTGTTCTTGAGTAGTTGTTTTATAACTTGGTTTATGTATGGATTTATGAACTAGATTTAGCTAGAATTTGATGAAGATGATGAAGAACACTTAGAACAATGGAAGAACACTTGAGAGAGAGTAATTTGATTCAAGAAAATTGCAAAGTGAATGTGTTTGTGAGTATGCTAGTTCACGTGAATTTGGTGCTTCCATATAGGCTCCATTAGTTTATAATTTTGTGAAATATTTCATGCTAGATGTTAAATGATGGTTCCCACATGGTTAGGTGACTTACATGGGCTACTAAGAGCTGATCATTGGAGTGTATATACCAATAGTAAATACATTTATAATTTGTGTATTGTACGAGTACAAATACGAGTGCATACGAGTAGAATTGTTGATGAAAATGAATGAGGATGTAATTGTAAGCATTTTTGTTAAGTAGAAGTACTTTGATAACTGTCTTGAAGTGTTTCAAAAGTGTATGAATACATATTAAAACACTACATGTATATACATTTTAACTGAGTCGTTAAGTCATCGTTAGTCGTTACATGTAAACGTTATTTTGAAACCTTTAAGTTAACGATCTTGTTAAATGTTATTAACTCATTATTTATTATGTCTAATGAGATGTTAAATTATTACATTATCATGATATCATGATGTATTAATATATCTTAATATGATATATATATATATATATATATATATATATATATATATATATATATATATATATATATATATATATACATTCAAATGTCGTTACAACGATAATCGTTACATATATGTCTCGTTTCGAAATCCTTAAGTTAGTAGTCTTGTTTTTACATATGTAGTTCATTGTTAATATACTTAATGATATGTTTACTTATCATTTATCATGTTTATATATAGTGTATCAATATCTTAAAATGATTCATATGTAATTAGTAAGACGTTGTTATAACGATAATCGTTATATATATCGTTTTCAAGTTTCTTAATTCAATAGTCTCATTTTTATGTATATAACTCATTGTTAAAATACTTAATGAGATACATACTTATCATAATATCATGTTAACAATATATATATCCATATATATATGTCATCAAATAGTTTTTACAAGTTTTAACGTTCGTGAATCGCCGGTCAACTTGGGTGGTCAATTATCTATATGAAACCTATTTTAATTAATCAAGTCTTAACAAGTTTGATTGCTTAACATGTTGGAAACACTTAATCATGTAAAAATAAATTTCTTTTAATATATATAAACATGGAAAATTTCGAGTCACTACAGTACCTACCTGTTAAATAAATTTCGTCCTAAAATATTAAGCAGTTGGAGGTGTTGACGTATCTTCTGGAAATAAGTGCGAGTATTTCTTCTTCATCTGATCTTCTCGTTCCCAGGTAAACTCAGGTCCTCTACGAGCATTCCATCGAACCTTAACAATTGGTATCTTGTTTTGCTTAAGTCTTTTAACCTCACGATCCATTATTTTGACGGGTTCTTCGATGAATTGAAGTTTTTCGTTGATCTGGATTTCGTCTAACGAAATAGTGAGATCTTCTTTAGCAAAACATTTCTTCAAATTCGAGACTTGGAAAGTGTTATGTACAGCTGCGAGTTGTTGAGGTAACTCAATTCAGTAAGCTACTGGTCCGACACGATCAATAATCTTGAATGGTCCAATATACCTTGGATTTAATTTCCCTCGTTTACCAAATCGAACAACGCCTTTCCAAGGTGCAACTTTAAGCATGACCATCTCTCCAATTTCAAATTCTATATCTTTTCCTTTAATGTCAGTGTAGCTCTTTTGTCGACTTTGGACGGTTTTCAACCGTTGTTGAATTTGGATGATCTTCTCGGTAGTTTCTTGTATTATCTCCGGGCTCGTAATCTGTCTATCCCCCACTTCACTCTAACAAATCGGAGACCTGTACTTTCTACCATAAAGTGCTTCAAACGGTGCCATCTCAATGCTTGAATGGTAGCTGTTGTTGTAGGAAAACTCTGCTAACGGAAGGTGTCGATCCCAACTGTTTCCGAAATCAATAACACATGCTCGTAGCATGTTTTCAAGCGTTTGTATCGTCCTTTCGCTTTGCCCATCAGTTTGTGGATGATAAGCATTACTCATGTCTAGACGAGTTCCCAATGCTTGCTGTAATGTCTGCCAGAATCTTGAAATAAGTCTGCCATCCCTATCAGAGATAATAGAGATTGGTATTCCATGTCTGGAGACGACTTCCTTCAAATACAGTCGTGCTAACTTCTCCATCTTGTCATCTTCTCTTATTGGCAGGAAGTGTGCTGATTTGGTGAGACATTAACTATTACCCAAATAGTATCAAAACCACTTGCAGTCCTTGGCAATTTAGTGATGAAATCCATGGTAATGTTTTCCCACTTCCATTCTGGGATTTCTGGTTGTTGAAGTAGACCTGATGGTTTCTGATGCTCCGCTTTGACCTTAGAATACGTCAAACATTCCCCTACGTATTTAGCAACATCGGCTTTCATACCCGACCACCAAAAATGTTTCTTTAGATCCTTGTACATCTTCCCCGTTCCAGGATGTATTGAGTATCTGGTTTTATGAGCTTCTCTAAGTACCATTTCTCTCATATCTCCAAATTTTGGTACCCAAATTCTTTCAGCCCTATACCGGGTTCCGTCTTCCTGAATATTAAGATACTTCTCTGATCCTTTGGGTATTTCATTCTTTAAATTTCCCTCTTTTAAAACTCCTTGTTGCGCCTCCTTTATTTGAGTAGTAAGGTTATTGTGAATCATTATATTCATAGCTTTTACTCGAATGGGTTCTCTGTCCTTTCTACTCAAGGCTTCGGCTACCACATTTGCCTTCCCCGTGTGGTAACGAATCTCAAAGTCGTAATCATTCAACAATTCAATCCACCTGCGCTGCCTCATGTTCAGTTGTTTCTGATTAAATATGTGTTGAAGACTTTTGTGGTCGGTATATATAATACTTTTGACCCCATATAAGTAGTGCCTCCAAGTCTTTAATACAAAAATAACCGCGCCTAATTCCAAATCATGCGTCGTATAATTCTGCTCGTGAATCTTCAATTGTCTAGACGCATAAGCAATTACCTTCGTTCGTTGCATTAATACACAACCGAGACCCTGCTTTGAGGCATCACAATATATCACAAAATCATCATTCCCTTCAGGTAATGACAATATAGGTGTTGTAGTTAACTTTTTCTTTAACAATTGAAACGCTTTCTCTTGTTCATCCTTCCATTCAAATTTCCTCCCTTTATGCGTCAATGCAGTCAAGGGTTTTGTTATTCTGGAAAAATCTTGGATGAACCTTCTGTAGTAACCAGCTAGTCCTAAAAATTGGCGTATATATTTCGGAGTTTTCGGGGTTTCCCATTTTTCAACGGTTTCAATCTTTGCTGGATCCACCTGAATACCTTCTTTGTTCACTATGTGTCCGAGGAATTGAACTTCTTCCAACCAAAATGCACACTTTGAAAACTTAGCGTACAGTTTTTCTTTCCTTAACAACTCTAGCACTTTTCACAAATGTTCTTCGTGCTCTTGATCATTCTTCGAGTAAATAAGTATGTCATCGATGAAAATAATGACAAACTTATCAAGATATGGCCCACACACTCGGTTCATAAGGTCCATGAACACAGCTGGTGCGTTAGTCAGTCCAAATGGCATAACCATAAACTCGTAATGACCGTAACGCGTCCTAAAAGCACTCTTTGGAATATCATCCTCCTTCACCAGCATTTGATGATATCCAGAACGTAAATCAATCTTCGAATAAACCGACGAGACTTGTAGTTGATCAAATAAATCATCGATTCTTGGTAGTGGGTAGTGGTTCTTGATGGTAAGTTTGTTCAACTCTCGGTAGTCGATACACAACATAAATGTACCATCCTTCTTCTTGACAAACAAAACAGGAGCTCCCCACGGTGATGTGCTTGGTCAAATGAAACCACGCTCTAAAAGTTCCGGTAACTGACATTGTAATTCTTTCATTTCACTGGGTGCGAGTCTGTATGGAGCACGAGCTATTGGTACAGCTCCTGGTACAAGGTTTATTTGAAATTCAACGGATCGATGTGGGGGTAATCCCGGTAATTCTTTCGGAAATACATCGGGAAATTCTTTTGCGACGGGAACATCACTGATGTTCTTTTCTTCAGGTTTAACTTCCTCGATGTGTGCTAGAATGACGTAAAAACCTTTTCTTATTAGTTTTTGTGCCTTCATACTACTAATAATATTTAATTTCGCGTTATTCTTTTCTCCGTGCACCATTAAAGGTTTTCCTTTTTCACGCACAATGCGAATTGCATTTTTGTAACAAACGACTTCTGCTCTCACCTTTTTCAACCAGTCCATGCCAATTATTACATCAAAACTCCCTAACTCGACTGGTATTAAATCAATTTTAAATGTTTCGTCAACCAGTTTAATTTCTCTATCCCGACATACTTTATCTGCTGTAATTAGTTTACCGTTTGCTAATTCGAGTAAAAATTTATTATCCAAAGACATTAATGGACAATTTAATTTGGCACAAAAATTTCTACTCATATAGCTTCTATCCGCACCTGAATCAAATAAAACATAAGCAGATTTATCGTCAATAAGAAACGTACCCGTAACAAGCTCCGGGTCTTCCTGCGCTTCTGCCGAATTAATGTTGAAGACTCGTCCACGGCCTTGCCCAGTATTATTCCCTTGATTAGGGCATGCTTTGCTAAAATGACCCGGCTTTCTGCATCCATAACAAATAATGGAATTATTTGTTCTGTTATTTTTATATGCCTTTGGTCCATAGACATCACACTTCGTTACACTATGTCTGGTTGTATTACACTTGGTACACACTACTACACAGAACTTATCTGGATGATACCCTCCACACCTTAGACATTTATTGTTCTGATTGTTGTTACCATTGTTGTTATTGATTTGGTTGTTGTTGCGATTGTTATTGTTGTTAGGACGGTTATTGTGGTTGTTGTTGTTGTTGTTAGGATAGTTGTTGTTGCGTTTGTTTTTGCGAAAAATGGGGCGATTGTAGTTGTGATTGCTGTGTTGGTTGTTGAAGCGATAGTTACTGTTGTTTTGTTGGTTACTCTTGTCACTGTTTTCTTCCCACTTCCTCTTGACTTGTTTCGTGTTGGCTTCTTCGGCCGTCTGCTCTTTAATTCTTCCCTCAATCTGATTTATGAGTTTATGAGCCATTCGACTTGCTTTTTGTATGGAGGCGGGCTCGTGTGAACTCATATCTTCTTGAATCCTTTCTGGTAACCCTTTTACAAATGCGTCGATTTTCTCTTCTTCATCTTCGAACGCTCCCGGACACAATAGGCACAACTCTGTAAATCGTCGTTCGTACGTGGTAATATCAAATCCTTGTGTTTGTAACCCTCTAAGCTCTACCTTGAGCTTATTAACCTCGTTTCTGGGACGGTACTGCTCTTTCATCAAATGCTTGAATGCTGACCACAGTAGTGCGTAAGCAACATCTTGTCCCACCTGCTCGAGGTAGGTGTTCCACCATGTTAACGTAGTACCTGCGAAGGTATGCGTAGCGTACTTTACTTTGTCTTCTTCAGTACATTTACTTATGGCAAACACCGATTCAACCTTTTCAGTCCACCGTTTTAATCCGATTGGACCCTCGGTTCCATCGAATTTCAAAGGTTTGCAGGCAGTGAATTCTTTGTAGGAGCATCCTACACGATTTCTCGTGGAATTAGTTCCACTGCTAGAACCAGAGTTATTGTTATTATTTTGCATTGCAACTTGCACTACGGCTATGTTCGCAGTAAGGAATACACGGAAGTCTTCCTCGCTCATGTTCAAGTTCTGACGAGTAGTCGGTGCCATTTCCTTCAAAAATAGCCAAAAGAATTAAGTTAATCATATAGAATATTAAGAGTAGTCAATAGTATTTCGTAGCATAGTATGAACTCATTTATAAAAGATTTTTCTTCATATTAGCATTTTATAGTTTTAATTCGGGTAGTACCTACCCGTTAAGTTCATACTTAGTAGCTAATATACAATTCAACTGCTACAATTCCATATGAAAAAACTGATTATAATAAAATTTCGCGTTCAAATTTTATACAATATTTTACAAACTTACAATACCGCTATTATACATATAGGATGAAATATAGCACATAATAACTGTAACACCATACATTTTTTTTTAAATAACACAGCGGAAGTCTTATTTTCAAAATAAGCCCTTACGTACAAACATAAACATAATTATTACAACTTCATTCATAAATACATTGTTATCAAAAACCGGTATTACGTTAATATTCGATTTCATATAGCCAACATCAGAGTTCTAGATTTGTCGAACACAACCCAACATGGCCATCTTCTACCATGACCACAAAAGCAAAAACCTACAACCTGCAAGGGGGAAGGTGGAGGGGTTAGTACGAAGCTAAGTGAATGGACTAATCTAATAGCTAAACATACATGTACAATCACTAGAACACGCATCATCAAATTAGGTAGACAGTTAATCACATAACCAATAGAACATGCAGAAGCAGAGCAATCTACCATTAGCATATAACATAAAAAGCATTATCATACAATAGTCAACAATCAACTAAATCTAAAGACCACCAAAGCAATAAAACATCTACAACAATGGTCGATCCAAAGCAACCGTCTGGGTAATCCGAAGCAACCCCTTGAGAGACTCGGCGGCCTGGCCGGGCCAACGACCCCAGTTGATCAGTCTAGGGTCTACCAAAAACTCATAACTCTGTATCACTAGTATAAGTCTTCCTCACGCGATGGATGCATGATTCCAACTTATATTAATCATACAACATCAATGAGCCCGACCTGATCAGAAGCAAGGTTGATCTCTCCCGACCTGATCAAAAGCAAGGTCGGTTCAACAAAACGCGCGAGGCCACAATCCACAACTCTTGACAACATAATTCAAATCATAGTAACTAGGTCAACGGCCTAGGTCATGTCACTATATGCCTTAACGGCTAGATTAACTCACTCACCGAAAACCAGCACAAGAAGTACTCAGAGGTCTTATATTTCTGAGTCTTCACTTCTCCTGATCACCTGGAAACATCAGAAACAAAGTCAGTATAGTGTTCTAATCAATAATATAATTGATAAATACTATAAACTAGGTCATATTATCATATATTCATCATATTATAAGTCTACAACATAAACTCAGTCAATAACGACACCAAACGAGTACAGAACAAGACATACACAATAAAATCCCTTTTTCTGACCAAAATAAAGTTTGATTTAGTTTCTTAAAACCTTATCATTGGATATTAAATTTCAAAACGAGTCCAATGATAGTTTATTCATTGAAAACGGAGTTACGGTTAGAAAGTTACAGCCTTTTCAAGTTTACCAAAAACTGACTAGTGCTCACTCGCGCGGACGAGGCTTCACTCGTGCGAGTGAGTCCTCAACCACGTGGTTGAGCCTCAAACACATGATTACACATACGGGTGACCTATCAGAAGTGTGGGAGCTGTTAGAACATTTCAGCTCCCTGATTTTTGCCATTTTGGCCCAAAAACTCGATTTTTTGCAAGATCTAACACCAAAACCACCCCCAAAACATCATATAAACTATATAAAACATATTTCTAACATCAATTGAACATATAAAACACATTTAGATCAAGAATCAAGCATGAACTCAACCAAAACCCATTAGAACACAAAAACCCAATTTCAACAAGAATCATAGCATGAAATCGAATACAAACCTAGAGATATACTATAGATGATGCAAGAAATCTGATTCTAAGCTTTAATTACTCTAAATTTCACACAAAGTTCAAGATAGGGTTTATGAGCTCAAGTGTGTGTGTTTATGTGTGTTAATTCCCAAAGAAGAAATGGGAAGCTTCCAGGCTTCCCTAGACATATATGGGTTTTAAAACCCACTCCCCATATCACACGGGTATTTAACTGTAAACTAAAACCTTTCGCACCATGTTAGGCGGTCTTAACGAAGTCCAAATAAAATAAACAAACTTGTTATGTGACCCTTGTCACGAACTGGTCTTAACCAAATAGTCAAATGACTATAAATATTCAACTAATAAAATAACAATATAAACGCACACAAGGGCAAAATTGCCATTTCATCTAGGCCCAATTATCGGGTGTTACAAATCTACCCTCCTTAAAGAGATTTCGTCCTCGGAATCTGGTCAAAGTCAAAAGTCACGGTAACAAAATCTCATTAACTATTCATCAAGCAACACATATTAACAACAATTTAAGCAGTCAACTATCCTACTTCTCTTCTTAACTTACTGAAACTTTCGCATGATCTACCAGAATGTGCTTACGTTGGCCAGACGTAATACATTATCATAGATCACGTCTCCATTTCAGTTAAGAAAATCTGAGAAACCTAAATCCAAGTCATCTCTATCACTACAGCTAACACTACCTCAAAGCACCTATCACTAAATAGATTACATCATCTACATAACATACTAAACACGCATTCCAAAAATCAAAAGCAACAACAAAGTTAGTCTGAACATACCAGTGTTTAAGTCTTCTGACACAACATCAGTATCTGCTACCATCTGATAAGCTCTAGCTATATAGCCGTGGGAGGACCTTTTCTCTTATGTCCTACTGATGCGGTAGATCCACCAACAGACGCCGACTGCACCCCGGACCCTGCCCCAAAACCCCCTCTACCCGCTGCCGGACACTGTGCTGACCTATGACCTTCCTTATGATAATTCCAACATACATTGCTTCCGAAAGAACATTGTTGAACATCATATCCCACTATACCACACCTTAGACACCTTTTCGTACCTGGAGAACACTGTCCACTGTGGTAAGATCTGCACAAGTTACACCACTCTTTCTGTACGGAACCTGACCCACTCGTACTCGAAACTTCCCTCGTACTGGACCCGGTTGACTTTCTTGATTTCAGACTGGACTGATAACTGGATTGACCTTCTGACCTCTTCCCATAAGAACCACTCCCCACTCCCGTATTTCTTGCGGCTTTAACATCACCCTCTATCGCTTTAGCCATCTCAAAAGCTTGCGATAAAGAAGAAGCAAATCTAACCATTGACCGATACTCCGGCTTAATAACTCTAATAAAATGTTGAATTTTATCTTTCTCATGCGGTACCCACTGTTGACAAAACCTTAACTTAGAGGTAAAGTCCAAAATAACATCATCAATCGTCATATCATCAGTCATTCTCATCCCCAAAAACTCAGTTTTCAATTTCTCCAGATCATATTCTGAACAATTCTGCTCACGAACCTTGGTATGAAACTGCTCCCATGACACTTGACTTAGTTGTTCCTTTGATAAATGACCTGTGATAGAGTCCCACCACTCCATAGCTCGCCCCATGAACAATCGACTGGCATATAACACTCTCAACTCTGGCTCGCACTGACAAGCATCTAATGCTCTTTCCACTTCCCTAAGCCAATTTAGAGTCTCATCGGGTCAGTTTTACCAGTATACTCTGAAGGTTGACAATTAAGAAAGTCCTTATACGAGCACTTCTTCTTTTCAAACATCGGTGGTTGGAAGAATAGTGTCTGAAACGGGTACATCACTTGATTTGGAAGTAGTGGATTAAACTGAGATGGTATCTGGTACTGAGGTGGCACATACTGTTGTTGAGAAGTGTTTCCAAACTGTGGGTAAACACTTGGAGGAAAGCTTTGATTTATTGCTGTGGTGTTAGAATGCGATATCACTTGTTGTTTAAGCTCTTTGATCCTATCTTGAGCATCTTTCAACTGACTCTCAAGCTCTAACACTTCTCCTGATACTTCTTCTTCTGATACATGACCGTCTTCATCAGGAGCTCTAAAGGTTCCGGAGGCACTGGGGGCAACGTCTTGATTACCTGACACATCTGCACTACCACAACATCTCACAGAAACGCTTAGTAGATAACCGGTTAGGGCCTATCAACTAACACATAAAAGTTCCTACATTCACTTAACCCATCCCCCTTATGTTATGTTCGACAAGATCCTCTCAAGGTTTGGGAACATGACATTCAAGTACAATGTCGATGCGGCCAAACCTATGCTCTGATACCAAGTTGTAACACCGTACATTTTTTTTAAATAACACAGCGGAAGTCTTATTTTCAAAATAAGCCCTTACGTACAAACATAAACATAATTATTACAACTTCATTCATAAATACATTGTTATCAAAAACTGGTATTACGTTAATATTTGATTTCATATAGCCAACATCAGAGTTCTAGATTTGTCGAACACAACCCAACACGGCCATCTTCTCCCATGACCACAAAAGCAAAAACCTACAACCTGCAAGGGGGAAGGTGGAGGGGTTAGCACGAAGCTAAGTGAATGGACTAATCTAACTGCTAAACATACAGGTACAATCACTCGAACACGCATCATCAAATTAGGCAGACAGTTAATCACATAACCACTAGAACATGCAGAAGCAGAGTAATCTACCATTAGCATATAACATAAAAAACATTATCATACAATAGTCAACAATCAACTAAATCCAAAGACCACCAAAGCAATAAAACATCTACTAAAATGGTCAATCCAAAGTAACCGTCTGGGTAATCCGAAGCAACCCCTTGAGAGACTCGGCGGCCTGGCCGGGCGAACGACCCCAGTTGATCAGTCTAGAGTCTACCGAAAACTCATAACTCTGTATCACTAGTATAAGTCTTCCATACACGATGGACGCGTGATTCTGACTTATATTAATTATACAACATCAATGAGCCCAACCTGATCAGAAGCAAGGTTGATCTCTCCCGACCTGATCAGAAGCAAGGTCGGTCCAACAAAACGCGCGAGGCCACAATCCACAACTCTTAACAACATAATTCAAATCATAGTAACTAGGTCAACAGCCTAGGTCATGTCACAATATGCCTTAACGGCTAGATTAACCCACTCACCGAAAACCAGCACAAGAAGTACTCAGAGGTCTTATATTTCTGAGTCTTCACTTCTCCCGATCACCTGGAAACATCAGAAACAAAGTCAGTATAGTGTTCTAATCAATAATATAATTGATAAATACTATAAACTAGGTCATATTATCATATATTCATCATATTATAAGTCTACAACATAAACTCAGTCAATAACGACACCAAACGAGTACAGGACAAGACATACACAATAAAATCCCTTTTTCTGACCAAAATAAAATTTGATTTAGTTTATTAAAACCTTATCATTGGATAGTAAATTTCAAGACAAGTCCAACGATAGTTTATTCATCGAAAACGGAGTTACGGTTAGAAAGTTACAGCCTTTTCAAGTTTACCAAAAACTGACCAGTGCTCACTCGCGCGGACGAGGCCTCACTCGTGCGAGTGAGTCCTCAACCGCGTGGTTGAGCCTCAAATGCATGTTCGCACGTACGGGTGACCTATTAGAAGTGTGGGATCTGTTAGAACATTTCAGCTCGCTGATTTTTGCCATTTTGGCCCAAAAACTCGATTTTTGCAAGATCTAACACCAAAACCACCCCCAAAACATCATATAAACTATATAAAACATATTTCTAACATCAGTTGAACATATCAAACACATTTAGATCAAGAATCAAGCATGAACTCAACCAAAACCCATTAGAACACAAAAACCCAATTTCAACAAGAATCATAGCATGAAATCGAATACAAACCTGGAGATATACTATAGATGATGCAAGAAATCTGATTCTAAGCTTTAATTAATCTAATTTCACACAAAGATCAAGCTAGGGTTTATGAGCTCAAGTGTGTGTGTTAATTCCTAAAGAAGAAATGGGAAGCTTCCAGGCTTCCCTAGACATATATGGGTTTTAAAACCCACTCCCCATATCACACGAGTATTTAACTGTAAATTAAAAACTTTCGCACCACGTTAGGCGGTCTTAACGAAGTCCAAATAAAATAAACAAACTTGTTCTATGACCCTTGTCACGAACTGGTCTTAACCAAATAGTCAAATGACTATAAATATTCAAATAATAAAATAACAATATAAACGCACACAAGGGCAAAATTGCCATTTCATCTAGGCCCAATTATCGGGTGTTACAATAACTTTGCTACTCAGCAGCTATAAAGGCAATTCTAGTTAATACGCAAGTTGTTCAGCAAAAGAAATAAAGACACATAATTCATAAGTCCAGAAACAAGTCATGCATTCTGGTTTTACTAAGACGACTTCCCATCCTCGGTCTTGTGGAATGTAACCATTATGACCATTGGCTAGGCAGCATATTGTAATGTCATCAAAAGGACGAGGGTTTCGTAATGTCCAACAGCCCCGTAATAATTTAAAAACCTTGTTTCTCACCCCAACTACTGAATCCGTCACTTGTGGGAAGATTTTATTTAAAAGTTGTAATCCGATGTTCTTTTTCTCACTTTGGTAAGAAGCGAACATCACTAACCCGTAAGTATAACATGCTTCTTTATGTTGCATGTTAGAAGCTCTTTCTAACTCACGAAATCTTATGTTGGGATATGTTGAGTCAAAATAGGTTCTTAACCCGTAGCGTAAAATTGCATTTGGGTTCTCCGCATTTAACGCTTTAAAGGAAACATGGCGTAACTTATGGTCTCCCCAATGTGATATACCCCACCTATCAAAGGAAAGCCTTTTATAAACTAAGGCATTTCTGGAAAGTCTTTCAAATGTTTGACAAGTTAATTTCACCATAACTAAATGTGCTGATGAATTCTGACCGACTCTAGACAAGATTTCCTCAATCATATCCTCTGGTAGGTCATCTAAAATATTCAGTTGTCTACCCTTAACGTCCATTTTATTTTTATACTGTAAAACAGACAAGGATTAGATTCGTAAAAGATAATTAACAAACAATACAAGCAATTTTTACATAGAACATAAAAGTACAAGCACACTACAATACATATAATACACAACTTGATTACAACCCTCTAATCTGAATCACCGGTTTCTTCTTCTTCGGACTTGGTTCGTTTTCCTAATTTTCTAGGGATATATGGTGTTCCTTTAATATGAGCCGTCATTTTCCACAATGGTTTTGAAAAACCTGGTGGTTTAGAGGTTCCCGGGTTATTGTTACAATTTAGGAAATACGGATGTTGCCAATACATATAAAGTTCATCGGGGTTGGAATCAGGTTTCTCTATTTTTATACTTTTTCCCTTATTATTTTCTTTTGCTTTATTAAATTGGTTCGAGGTAATTTCTATAACATCATCGGAATCCTCATCGGGATCCGATTCATCGGAAAATTGGTAATCTTCCCAATATTTTGCTTCCTCGGTGGAAACACCATTGACCATTTTTAATTTTGGACCATTGGTTGAGGATCTTCTTTTATTTAATCGTTTTACAGTAGGTATTAATATTTCATTCTCCGAAACCTCTTCTTCTTCCGGTTCTTCCTCTTCCGGTTCTTCCTCTTCTGGTTCTTCCTCGGGAATTTGTGAATCTTCCCAAAATATATTCGACTCTTCATTGTTATTAGGTGAGTCGATGGGATTTGTACTAGAGGTAGACATCTATCACACAATATCAAACACGTTAAGAGATTAATATATCACATAATATTTACATGTTAATAATATATAGTTTCCAACAAAAAGTGTTAAGCTATCGTTTTTAAAGAAAACACGGTCGAAGTCCAGACTCACTAATGCATCCTAACAAACTTGGTAAGACACACTAATGCAATTTTCTGGTTCTCTAAGACCAACGCTCTGATACCAACTGAAATGTCCCGTTCATATCGATTTTAAACGTTCCATATTAATTGATTTCATTGCGAGGTTTTGAACTCTATATGAGACGTTTTTCAAAGACTGCATTCGATTTTTAAAACAAACCATAACCTTTAAAATATTACGACGATTATCAAATAATGATAATCTAAAACATAGCGTTTTCACACGACCATTACATAATGGTTTACAATAATATTACACAACAATATATATGTCTTCGAATGCAGTTTTTAAACAATATTATACAAGCATACTGACTCCAACTTTTGTCCATAAATTAGCACGCAACAGCGGAAGCTCTTAATAATCACCTAAGAATAAACATGCTTTAAACGTCAACAAAAATGTTGGTGAGTTATAGGTTTAACCTATATATCAAATTGTAATAATAGACCACAAGATTTCATCTTTCAATAACATGCAATCTGCATGAAAATCATTCATATGGCTGAACACCTGGTAACCGACATTAACAAATGCATCTAGAATATCCCCATATATAAATATCGAAGTACTAAAGCAGTTCAAATTCTCTGACTTGGGCGTGACAAAGCCCATAGATCTATCTTTAAGATTCACGTCAATTGGTGGCAATTATAATAAACACCAATTCTTAGGCTACCAAGTTCAACAAGGGCGATATCCGGTATAACGATTCAACATAGAATGTAGTTTCAATACTTGTGTCTATTTTGTAAATCATTTTCAAAACTGCATGTATTCTCATCCCAAAAATATTAGAGAGTAAAAATGGGATTATAACTCACTTTCACAGATTTTCACTTCGTCGAAAAATAAGACTTGGCCACGGGTCGATTCACGAACCTATAACAAATATGTACATATATATCAAAGTATGTTCAAAGTATAATTACAACATTTTTAATACGTTTTAATGTTTTAAGTTTATTAAGTCAGCTGTCCTCGTTAGTAACCTACAACTAATTGTCCACAGTTAGATGTACAGAAATAAATCGATATATATTATCTTGAATCAATCCACGACCAAGTGTATACACGTCTTAGGCTAGATCATAACTCAAAGTATATATATTTTTAGAATCAACCTCAACCCTGTATAGCTAACTCAAATATTACTGCATATAGAGTGTCTATGGTTGTTCCAAATAATATATAAACATGGGTCGATATGATATGTCAAAACATTTGCATACGTATCTATGGTATCCCAAGATTACATAATATATTAGAATACTTGTATAATACAATATGATTTAGCTAGAATATGATTAATATAGATTTGTTACCAATTTTTACGTAGCTACAACAAGCAAAATTATCCAATCTTGTTTTACCCATAACTTCTTCGTTTTAAATCCGTTTTAAGTGATTCAAGTTGCTATGGTTTCATATTGAACTTAAGTTTATGAATATAAACAGAAAAAGTATAAGTTTATAGTCAGAAATACAGGTTACAAGTCGTTTTTGTAAAGATAGTCATTTCAGTCGAAAGAACGACGTCTAGATGACCATTTTGGAAAACATACTTCCACTTTGAGTTTAACCATGATTTTTGGATATAGTTTCATGTTCATAAGAAAAATCATTTTCCCAGAAGAACAACTTTTAAATCAAAGTTTATCATAGTTTTAACGACCCGTCAAAGTACACTTGACGACCATCGTTATCTTGGTCCCACAGCTTGATCATAACTCTATATGAATTTAATAAATAACCTTGCATTCTTTATTTAAAAAATGATTTCCTATAAAAGAAAAACCTATCAAAATATGTAAGTTTAGAAAAACTATACATTATTACTTAACCAAAAGTAGACCAAAACAAAGTCAACAGCATCCACTATTAAATGTATCAAAATAGAATGCAAGTTATTGTTTAACAAAAGCTACCATCATAAATATGCAGACTCTCTAAGAATAGCGGAAGCAATCAATCATGAACCTGAGAATAAAACATGCAAGTAACTGTCAACAAAAATGTTGAGTGAATTATAGGTTTAATATTGCAAACAATATTTAATTTAAACCGTAAAAATTTATGTTTGAAAACATAAAAACTCCTTTTTGGACCACAAAATTATATGCTAGAAAACATATAAAAACATTATTTCATTTACCGTGAGCCACCTGGTAACCACTTAACCATTTATTTACCCTTCCCAAACACAATAAATAATATACACCGAACAAGTGTATCTACAACAAATTACGAAGTACTAAACATTCCGATTATAAATTGCTAGCGCGACTAGCTCGAAATGGGGTGGTCAAACCCGATAGATCTATCCGTAGGATTCGCGTTCACTAGTAGAAACTAATGATTACAGTTACCAGACTAGGGAATATTTTTGTTCAACTCACAATGAATAATTTAAACCAAATTCCACTTGTGTCCAAAATATAAAATAAATTGCATTTATTCTCATCCCAAAAGATTTAAAATAGAAAATGGGACTATAACTCACCTTAATAGCAAACGAAGTAACCACACAAATATGCGAACATCAAATGAAGTAAAGTGATCAGGAATGATCACAACGCAGACCTATAAATAAAGAAGGTCGATATAAATAACTAACTTAGGTCAAGTCTTAGTATGATAGCTATTGTACATGTTGCAAGTAGTCATAGAACAATACTCAACATGCATCGGTTTGATCGGAACAGCGTACGGACACACACTTTCTATTTTTAGAAAGTTTCTATTTTTAGCAGGTTTCCATTTTTGGAAAGTTTCTATTTTTGGAAAGTTTATATTTTTGGAAAGTTTCTATTTTTGGAAAGTTTCCAAATTTAGAAAGTTTCTATTTTTAGAAAGTTTTAAGTTAGGAAAGTTTCCTTATTTAGAAAGTCAACAAAAGTCAACTGAAAGTCAAAGTCAACCGAAAGTAAACTCAAAAGTCAACCTTGGTCAAACATAGTCAACGTTAATTTTAAAAGTGTAAGTTGTAATAATAATGTAAGTTATAATGTTTATTAAAGTTAAATATGTCTAATTATGTCATAACATAAGTTTAATTAAATTAAAATGAATTATTAAAGTTAATATAAGTTTAAATGATATAATTAATATAACATAAGTATTTAATTAATTAATTAAATATTAGTCATAATATAAGTATTATTAATTAATAATAAATTTTAAATCATATCATAAGTATTATTAATTAATAATGAATTATTAATCATATTATAAGTTTCTAATTATAATTATTAAATCATAAGTATTTAATAATTAAATTATAATTAAATAATAACTAAGCCTTATAATAATTAAATAATTAATTAATCTTTATTATAAGTCTTATAATAATAATCTTATAATATAAGTTTAATACTTATCATAAGTATTTTCCATTAATAATAAAAGTATTATTAATCATAAGTTTAATTAAAATGTTAATTAAATCATAAGTAATAATTAAATGATATAATAAATATATATCATAAGTCTTAAATTATAATAATTACTTTTTATATCATAAGTAATTAAATGATAATGAAATTCATTATTTATATCATAAGTTTAATAATTAATCACAAGTTTTAAATCAAAAGTTCATCGGGTCGTATCTTGAGCCCCGTGTGTCGGTTTTCGGCGAGCCTTACATATATCTCCGCCTAATCAAACCACCCGACACTTCGGTACACTCAAGAACACACAAAGAACAGCCCACAAGTTGTGGTGGTCAGCCAAGACATCACTTGAAACTTTAATTCAATCAAAATCGTGTTTTAGACGCAACGGGTGATTCGTGGCTCGGATTTAGATGACCCGAATATGAAAGTTTGTCCCATCATTGATCCTAACACACTAACACACCCTAAAGTCACCAAATATGGTCAAAAAGTTGGACCAAACTTGGTTCATACCAATATCACATTCCAATCTTAACAAAATACCACTTTGATCATATCTAGGGCTCCGGGAATCGAAACGGCATGAATCCGGAGTCTAAAATTAATGTCTTGATGAGAGGAACTCATCTAGATACTTTATTTTAACTTTTATAACAGTCACAATATCAGAAATACACGAAATAGCTGCTGTCCCAATTTTATCAAACCGAAAACGTGTGTTTATGAGTAATTCTATGCATACAAACACCATTACAACAACAAGTAATCATCATACTATTAAAATATAATCAAAATACAGAAAAATAAAGAAAAACTAAAAATCTAGGGCTAGGGTTTATACCCTAATCAAGAATCAAATGATGTAGTCGCGTAGAGAACGAAGAGATGAATCCGATTATAATAAAAGCCCCTTGATCCAAGCTTGTTTTGATTGAAGATGATGATGAACTTGGTGGAGGTTGGAGATGGCTCAATGGAGAAAAAGAGAGGAAGAGAGAAAAATAAAAGTGTAAATGAGAAAGGCTAGGTCAAAAAAAGAAACAAGTAGTAAAACATGAAAGTAATTTGTGAAATGAGCTAAACCACCCCCTATGTGGGATTTTCGGCCAAAAGAGGGGTAGGGTGGGACCCTTAGTGGGCCAATTTGATAAATGGAAGAATTCTTGTGGCCCTAGTGCCTAAACGAAGCCCGAAGCGTGAAAACACCGCTACGCGATTAAATATTCAGAGAGATAACGCGTACGCGACAAATAAAATATATAAATACTATATATATTCATATGACATCAAAATATCATATTTAAAATAATTTGGACTTAAAAATCCTAAAAGCTTGACCGTTGGTTTGAAAACCAAAAAGATTCGCCGGATAGAAATCCACGACACGTAGAAACGTACAACTTAAAATATGAATACAAATATTCATATAACACATAATAATTAATATATTATTACAAAAATAATAATATATATCATAGAAATGACGTGGCACAAATAACAGTTAATGGTCGTTAAATAATTAACGGTAAAATATAACGGAAAGAGTAGGGTCGTTACAGTACCTTCCCGTTACGGAAATTTCGTCCCGAAATTTAAGCAGGTGCAGGGGTTGACTCAGCATCTGGGAACAAATGTGGGTACTTCTGCTTCATCTACTCTTCACACTCCCAAGTGAACTCGGGACCGCGTCAAGCGTTCCATCTAACTCGAACAATAGGAATTCTACTCTGCTTAAGAGTCTTAACCTCTCGATCCATAATTTGAACAGGTTCCTCAATAAAATGTAGTTGCTTAACAACACGAAGTTCCTCCAGAGGAATAGTCTTATCGGCCTCGGCCAAACACTTCTTTAAATTTGATACATGAAAAACGTCATGAACATCACTAAGTTCTTGTGGCAATTTCAAACGATAAGCCACGGTCCAACTCTCTCAATAATCTCAAACGGTCCAACAAATCGAGGATTCAACTTTTCTCTCTTACCAAATTGTACCACACCCTTCCAGAGTGATACCTTTAACATGACAAGATCACCAACTTGAAATTCTAAATCTTTTCTTCTAACCTCGGCATAACTCTTTTGCCGACTTCTGGCGATTCTTAACCTTCCTTTGATCTATACGATCTTCTCGGTAGTCTCATGAATAATTTCTGGACCTGTGAGTTGAGCATCCCCAACCTCATTCCAACAGATAGGAGACCTACACTTTCTACCATACATAGCATCAAACGGTGTGGCTTTAATACTTGCATGATAACTGTTGTTATAAAAAAATTCAGCTAGCGGCAAATATCTGAAAGGACCCGTCCTAATCCACCTGGATGAAGTCATCAACATTTGGTCCCATTGCGATGATTGGCTCCAAGTAATGTCCTTATATTGAGCAAATGCACAGCAGAAGACTTAATTCGTACCTGAGAATAAACATGCTTTAAAGTGTCAACCAAAAGGTTGGTGAGTTCATAGGTTTATCATAACAATCATTTCAATATGTTAATAGACCACAAGATTTCATAATCATAAACATAATACACTCGCAAGTGTATGTAAAACATTCTAAGTGGTT
Organism: Rutidosis leptorrhynchoides; assembly: GCF_046630445.1. Lineage (NCBI taxonomy): Eukaryota > Viridiplantae > Streptophyta > Magnoliopsida > Asterales > Asteraceae > Rutidosis > Rutidosis leptorrhynchoides. The sequence continues at coordinate 20,065,318 of NC_092341.1, read as the reverse complement.
GAGCACTTGGTAACCATACTTAACATTTAATCAATGTCGCATATTCCCTTTATTATGAAATCTCACTACACCGTACCAAGTGTAGTCACCAAAACGAAGTACTGTGCAACCGTTGAATACTGGTCGTCCAGTCCGGTTGGGGTTGTCAGGCCCGATAGATCTATCAACAGGATTCGCGTTTACAATACCCATGTAAATAGTAGTTACCAAGCTACAGGGAAATATGCCAGTGGTACAACTCAACGTAGAATGTATTTTTAAGTACTTGTGTCTATTTCGTAAACATTTATAAAAGCAGCGCATGTATTCTCAGCCCAAAAATATATATTGCAAAAGCAATTAAAAAGGGAGCAAATGAAACTCACTTTTGCCTTGAAGGTATTTAATTCGACTTGGTCTCCGATAAATATCACGAACCTAACCATATATATAATATATCAACATATTTTTTTTTATGTAATCGTTACATATATATATACTTTTAATATTTTCTTAGTCCGTAGTTAGCAGTCCGATGTTAGTGGTCCACAATTAGTTTCTTAAATAAAATAAATAAAGACCCCATCGTATTCGTATTGATCAGAATTAATCTCGACCCATGGTACCATGTTGTCAAATGACGTGTTGCGTACATAAAGTGCCGTGTTGTCAAATGACGTGTTGCGTACAATCATGAGGTCTTATGATTAATCTTCTCGTGTTGTTTACGGGTGGTCCTGAAATATATAAAATCAAATCATAAGTAATTATATATAAAATATCATATTAATTAGAAAAGATATGATTAATTTACTTTTTCTCCAAATATTTTCGTAGCTAAACTAGCTTCGGATACCCAATCTTGTTTTAGTCGTACTTTCTTCATTACAACTCCGTTTTTGTTGGTTCAACTTGCCACTTCCTTGGATCGAGTCAAATTTTAAGAATATGAACTGAAAATACCTTAGTTTGTATTCGAAATCATAGGTTATAGGTCAAACTTTGGTGAAACTTATGAGAGTGATCATTTTCCATCATAAAAACAACATTTAATGATCATTTTTCTAAAAATGCTTACACTTTGAGTTAAACCATGAAATTTTTATGTGTTAAAATATTCATAAGAAATATCATTTTTCCAGAACATGAACTTCCAATTCAAAGTTCAATATGGTTTTTAATTATCCAACCCAAAACAGCCCCTGGTTGCACTCTGACGACGTAGATTCAGTTTTTAAGATGTTCTTTGTAAAACCAAGTTATATCTTGTTAGGTTAGCATATCATTGTGATATATTACATGTCTTGAAGTGTTTTAAAAGTCAAGTTAGAAGGATCTATTTAGTTTGCGAACAAGTTTGAAATCATTCAAACTATGTTCTTGTTGTTAAAATTTTATACCACAAAATAAGATAGTTATATGAATATGAATTGAATAAGATTATGAACAAGGTTACTACCTCAAGTTACTTGAACAAAGTTACTGCAAAAGATAAGAAATAATCTTGGAATCAAAGAGTGGTGGAGTTAGATCAAAAGGTTGGAAGTAAACTTCTTCAAATGGGTGGTTATTTTGATATGTTCTTGAAAGAGTTTTCTTATGGTGTTTAAGACTTGTAATTGAAGCTAAATAATTTGGAAAATGCTTGGAGATAATCAAGTATGAAGTTAGGAGTATTTTGAGAGATAAATGAGGGTGTAGATATGAGAAAATGGAGTGAATAAATGGTGTTCATTTATAAAAACGTTTTTAGTTTATAAAGAAAGAAAAGGATTCCTAATTTTGTTTTCTTACTAATAATTCATACTACTTGACAAATCCTAGTTACCTCATATCTAGGGCAGTAATAATGTTGATTAGGATGTTGATTTGATGTGTATATACCAATAGTAAATACGTATAGAAGCTGGATATGATACGGGTACATATACCCTAGATATACGTATAGAAATCTTGAGGAAACGAAACGAGAATTCAAATATAGCTATCTTTTGTGAATATACTTATATTGTTTTATGTATTTAAGTCCTTAAAAAGTGATTAAATACATTATATATACGATACATGTATAAGCATTATAGATTATAAGTATATATATCAAAGAATGTTACGTATAGTTATCGTTTTGAAAACTTAAGTTAGTAGTTTCAAAATATACTTATAACTCATTGTCATTAGTACACAATGAGATGTTAAACCATCCTTAAATCATGTTAAATATATATAAATACATATATATACACAAATGTATAATTATCGTATGTTATATAGTTTGTGATATCATCGGTCATATTGGACGGTCAAACGTTGTGTAAAACTCCTTTCAAAAACACAAGTCTCAACAATTTAGATTGCTTATCATGTTGGTATGGTTTAATTTATGTAAATATTAATCTCATAAGTATAATTTGGTCGGAAAATTCTGGGTCATTACAGTACCTACCCGTTAAAGAAATTTCGTCCCCGAAATTTGATAGAGGTTGTTATGGATAACAATAAGAAGGTTTTCATGAAAAATATAAGGTGATAATGGAGTTTTATCATCATTGAGTAATGTAGATAAAACGATTCGATTATGCGAAGAATATAAATGAGACTATCTTAAAAGAGTGAGATGAGTAAAATATATTCGTCTTAACCGATGACGTAGTTATGATTGATTTCCGGGATTTAAGGGATTTAAAGAGAATCTTACGTAATAAGATTTGGTTCTTTGGTGATTAAGGAAATCAGGATCTTCTTTGATTATATGCAATAATCTGTTTCGATTGCTCTGTCGGATATTTCACTATAACTTCACCCCTTCGTTTCCTTATTTTCCACGACTCACACCTTCTATTCTTTCTCCCTTGATTCTTACTTTAAAGCATTCATCAATATGCTCCATCCAGTCCTGATTTTTGATATACTCCTAACTTTTATATCTGTCATTCTTCTTTTTCATCTACCACCAGAAGAATCTATTTACTTCTACTATACTCTTGTGTTTATAGTGTTTCTAATTCTCCCGTGTCTCTATATTGCTATCTGCATCGATATACACGGTTTGTAATTTCGGGGTTATTATCGGAGTTTATATTCTTCATTATTTTTTGGAGCTTCATGCTTTCGTTTTCTCTTCCCGACTTCGAGTCAAGCGAGTAATGGTCCGGAATTCGTAGATATGAAATTCAGAATGAACATAGCTAATGCTCTAAGAAGAAAATGGTAATAGAACGATTTTAATTTTTTAAATTACCAGAATACCATGGAGATGACCGAGTCATCCAGAAAAATATTCTCTTGATATGTTTAGAGATTAGATAGAATGTAAGAGTCGTGTAAATGGCACATGATGACGGTACTGTGAATCATCATGCTTCATTAGAAACTCAGCATGACTTACTGTAATATAATGACGTTGATCAAGTGTCATTATATTATACTAATCCATGCTTCAGTTCCCAACACTACTTCAAACATTCATATTTTAAACTCGAAGGTTTCAGAATTTAGAAACTAACACAGTTTCTTTTATGTTGCAGATATTACGGAGAGATAAATGATCTCAGATAAGAATAGTTGTGAAAATATCGCCAGAAATATGGAGGATATTTATAATAGAACATACGAGAATATCTTAGAATTTCTAATATCAATGGATGATGAAGAAGATTTGTCTGTGAAGGTTTAGAATGAGAAATAAGATGTTTGCTAACGATTTCAGCAGGCACAGAATCATTTGGATTCTTTGAAGGCAAAATTATTCTTTGTGATTTGTCCACGGCTTTCTTCATAGTTTCACATAATCCGCTTTTCGGTACTAAATTTTCTATCTAGCGTTCCTAACACTCCTTTCTTTATCATCAAACTTTTGGCCATTAAGATCATCTACAACATGCTGCTTCGTCAGCATTTTCAAAGTTAACTGATCTGGGTCATCGGTTATCAAACCGAGGTAGTTTCAGGAGAATTGTATTTTTAGAATGATTAATCGCTGATGGTAATATTGTGGAATATAAAAGGTTCCCCAGTAACAATAAAGAGTACGCATATATATCGCGGTTATAATAAAGTTGTTTCGGATGAAAAGTCGGAGTTGACTTGCTGGAGCTGTGACAAAATTAGCTACTTTGGAAAGGGATTGCAAAACGATCTTCGGTAATAACAATGTCAAAGGAACTAGAACAGATACATGTCAAACGTTTACTCAGTTTCTGAGGGTTTTTCAGGTGCATAACTATATGCATCAATCTTTTCTTCCGTAGATGAAGTACGGTTAGTTTATCCTCTCGATTGAGTTGTTTTTAAGAATCATGATAGATTTGAACGCTGATTGTAATCGTCGAGATACAATGAGGTTTAAGATGAAATCAAGTGGCAATCTTGAAGAAATGTTTAGTTTCATATGTTATTCTCAATATTTTAATTCATTTTAATTGTCCAATGTCATTAGTCCATAGTCGATAGTCCACAGTAACAGTCCAATAATTCATATATAGTTTAATATATAATATACGAATTAATTAATACGTGTCGTGACCTGTATACCTCTCAGACTCGATCACAACTCAAACTATATATATTATTGTAGAATCAACCTCAACCCTGTATAGAGAACTCGATCTTTACTGCATATAGAGTGTCTATGGTGATTCCAAATAATATATATAGATGTGTCGATATGATATGTCAAAACATTGTATACGTGTCCCGATATTTAAAGTGCGTAAAATAATTACAGAAATTAAATGACGATAAATAAAAGTGCGATAATTAAATTGCGATAAATAAATTGCGATAAATAAAATGTAATCAGTTAGCTAGGAACAGTTAGCTGGAACAGTTAGCGTGGATTCTTACCAAAATTTTTCATAGTTAATTTGTTTGTTTCTAACAGATTTTATTTTGTCATATGTTTTCTTCATATGCCACTTGTTGGATTCTGGAAAGTCAAAATCCCAATATGAAATTGAATGAAAATGGTTATTCTACGATGAACGGATACGTATATCGGTGGTTGTAAGTAGGATAGTAAATGACTGTTGAATCAGCTTCGACGAATGTACAATGTAACTTATTAAGATGAAATCTAATTATTCCTCGGGTATTACCTACCCGTTAAAAAAAAAATTTCACCATTAATATTTTGTACAAAAGAACTTTTAATTACAATCTTTATGAAAACATATATACATATATATTTTCTTCAGATGAAATCATGAATTTAATGAGTTAATATGATATTAATCTCATTTGCTTTTCGGTTTGAGCTAGAATAAGAAATCTCTAAAACTTTTTGAAACCACATATTCTTCGCAGAATATCAATGAAGTTATGGATCAATACTTCATCGTTCATTATTGTTGGTACTCCTTGGTATCTATGGTGCGTATGATGTTGATGTTTGTGGGACAGATTATGATGTCGAGACGTGTGATGCGGATGTTGTTTGTTAGTGGTGATGATGGTATTGTTGATGTTATTGATGGTGGTGCTGATTATGCTGTTGGTGCTGCTGCTGGTGTTTGAAACCTTCGCACCATGTTCTCCAAAGCCGTCACGCGAGCGCGAAGTTCGTTAACTTCTGCTAGTACACCGGGATGATTGGCAGTTGGAGCGAGCGAATGGACAAGATTTGTAATATGGGATAGTATATAATCGTGACGAGATACTCTAGAAATGAGAGAAAATGGTGTTTCGAATAGGTTCGCCAGTAAGTGCTTCAGGTTCATCGCCAAGAGGGCAATTTGGTGGATGTAATGGATCACCTTCTTCTTGTCTCCAGTGATTTAGTATATTACGAACCCATCCCCAATTCATCCAGAATAGATGATGGAAAATTTGTTGATCCATTCCGATGACGCTGCTTTCGGAAACCGAATGGAAATTCATATTGGCATAACTGTCAGAATCTGAAGAATTCGAACTAGTTGCGGAATCCATCTTGTATAATGGGGAAAATGAATTTTTGGTATGGAATAGATTATAGGAGTTAGATTTCGGACTCTTCAATACATAATTTACATATGTATATATAATACCAAAATCCCGTAAATTACGGAGAATCTTTGAAAAGATATCAGTCAAAGTTCGCAATAACAGATATGCTAAGATAAGAATTCGTCTATACACTATCAATACAGTAAATGCAATAAAACGTGTCTAGACTTATGAATGATAAGTAGGTAATTTCCTAAGGATGATAAGCAGATGATTTCCGACTAGAAATGATAAGCAAAACTTTTGACATGTAGACACGGTCGAAGTCCAGACTCATTAATGCATCCTAACTACTACTAGTTAGACACACTAATGCAAGACCTGGTTCGCTACGACCACCGCTCTGATACCAACTGAAAGAACCCGTCCTAATCCACCTGGAAGAAGTCATCAACATTTGATCCCATTGCGATGATCGGCTCCAAGTAATGTCCTTATATTGAGCAAATGCACAGCGGAAGACTTAATTCGTACCTGAGAATAAACATGCTTTAAAGTGTCAACCAAAAAGTTGGTGAGTTCATAGGTTTATCATAACAATCATTTCAATATGTTAATAGACCACAAGATTTCATAATCATAAACATAATACACCCGCAAGTGTATGTAAAGCATTCTAAGTGGTTGAGCACTTGGTAACCATACTTAACATTTAATCAACGTCGCATATTCCCTTTATTATGAAATCTCACTACACCGTACCAAGTGTAGTCACCAAAACGAAGTACTGTGCAACCGTTGAATACTGGTCGTCCAGTCCGGTTGGGGTTGTCAGGCCCGATATGTAGTGACCCGAACTTTTCCATGTTTATATATATTAATTGAGATTGATATTTACATGATTAAATGTTTCCAACATGTTAAGCAATCAAACTTGTTAAGACTTGATTAATTGAAATATGTTTCATATAGACAATTGACCACCCAAGTTGACCGGTGATTCACGAACGTTAAAACTTGTAAAAACTATATGATGACATATATATGGATATATATATAGTTAACATGATACTATGATAAGTAAACATATCATTAAGTATATTTACATTGAACTACATATGTAAAAACAAGACTACTAACTTAATGATTTTTAAACGAGACATATATGTAACGATTATCGTTGTAAAGACATTTAATGTATATATATCATATTAAGAGATATTCATATATGATAATATCATGATAATATAATAATTTAAAATCTCATTTGATATTATAAACATTGGGTTAACAACATTTAACAAGATCGTTAACCTAAAGGTTTCAAAACAACACTTACATATAACGACTAACGATGACTTAACGACTCAGTTAAAATGTATATACATGTAGTGTTTTAATATGTATTTATACACTTTTGAAAGACTTCAATACACTTATCAAAATACTTCTACTTAACAAAAATGCTTACAATTACATCCTCGTTCAGTTTCATCAACAATTCTACTCGTATGCACCCGTATTCGTACTCGTACAATACACAGCTTTTAGATGTATGTACTATTGGTATATACACTCCAATGATCAGCTCTTAGCAGCCCATTTGAGTCACCTAACACATGTGGGAACCATCATTTGGAAACTAGCAAGAAATATCTCATAAAATTACAAAAATATGAGTAATCATTCATGACTTATTTACATGAAAACAAAATTACATATCCTTTATATCTAATCCATACACCAACGACCAAAAACACCTACAAACACTTTCATTCTTCAATTTTCTTCATCTAATTGATCTCTATCAAGTTCTATCTTCAAGTTCTAAGTGTTCTTCATAAATTCCAAAAGTTCTAGTTTCATAAAATCAAGAATACTTTCAAGTTTGCTAGCTCACTTCCAATCTTGTAAGGTGATCATCCAACCTCAAGAAATCTTTGTTTCTTACAGTAGGTTATCATTCTAATACAAGGTAATAATCATATTCAAACTTTGGTTCAATTTCTATAACTATAACAATCTTATTTCAAGTGATGATCTTACTTGAACTTGTTTTCGTGTCATGATTCTGCTTCAAGAACTTCGAGCCATCCAAGGATCCATTGAAGCTAGATCCATTTTTCTCTTTTCCAGTAGGTTTATCCAAGGAACTTAAGGTAGTAATGATGCTCATAACATCATTCGATTCATACATATAAAGCTATCTTATTCGAAGGTTTAAACTTGTAATCACTAGAACATAGTTTAGTTAATTATAAACTTGTTCGCAAATAAAAGTTAATCCTTCTAACTTGACTTTTAAAATCAACTAAACACATGTTCTATATCTATATGATATGCTAACTTAATGATTTAAAACCTGGAAACACGAAAAACACCGTAAAACCGGATTTACGCCGTCGTAGTAACACCGCGGGCTGTTTTGGGTTTGTTAATTAAAAACTATGATAAACTTTGATTTAAAAGTTGTTATTCTGAGAAAATGATTTTTATTATGAACATGAAACTATATCCAAAAATTATGGTTAAACTCAAAGTGGAAGTATGTTTTCTAAAATGGTCATCTAGACGTCGTTCTTTCGACTGAAATGACTACCTTTACAAAAACGACTTGTAACTTATTTTTCCGACTATAAACCCATACTTTTTCTGTTTAGATTCATAAAATAGAGTTCAATATGAAACCATAGCAATTTGATTAACTCAAAACGGATTTAAAATGAAGAAGTTATGGGTAAAACAAGATTGGATAATTTTTCTCATTTTAGCTACGTGAAAATTGGTAACAAATCTATTCCAACCATAACTTAATCAACTTGTATTGTATATTATGTAATCTTGAGATACCATAGACACGTATACAACGTTTCGACCTATCATGTCGACACATCTATATATATTTCGGAACAACCATAGACACTCTATATGTGAATGTTGGAGTTAGCTATACAGGGTTGAGGTTGATTCCAAAATATATATAGTTTGAGTTGTGATCAATACTGAGATACGTATACACTGGGTCGTGGATTGATTCAAGATAATATTTATCGATTTATTTCTGTACATCTAACTGTGGACAACTAGTTGTAGGTTACTAACGAGGACAGCTGACTTAATAAACTTAAAATATCAAAATATATTAAAAGTGTTGTAAATATATTTTGAACATACTTTGATATATATGTATATATTGTTATAGGTTCGTGAATCAACCAGTGGCCAAGTCTTACTTCCCGACGAAGTAAAAATCTGTGAAAGTGAGTTATAGTCCCACTTTTAAAATCTAATATTTTTGGGATGAGAATACATGCAGGTTTTATAAATGATTTACAAAATAGACACAAGTACGTGAAACTACATTCTATGGTTGAATTATCGAAATCGAATATGCCCCTTTTTATTAAGTCTGGTAATCTAAGAATTAGGGAACAGACACCCTAATTGACGCGAATCCTAAAGATAGATCTATTGGGCCTAACAAACCCCATCCAAAGTACCGGATGCTTTAGTACTTCGAAATTTATATCATATCCGAAGGGTGTCCCGGAATGATGGGGATATTCTTATATATGCATCTTGTTATTGTCGGTTACCAGGTGTTCACCATATGAATGATTTTTATCTCTATGTATGGGATGTGTATTGAAATATGAAATCTTGTGGTCTATTGTTACGATTTGATATATATAGGTTAAACCTATAACTCACCAACATTTTTGTTGACGTTTAAAGCATGTTTATTCTCAGGTGAATATTAAGAGCTTCCGCTGTTGCATACTAAAATAAGGACAAGATTTGGAGTCCATGTTTGTATGATATTGTGTAAAAACTGCATTCAAGAAACTGATTTCGATGTAACATATTTGTATTGTAAACCATTATGTAATGGTCGTGTGTAAACAGGATATTTTAGATTATCATTATTTGATAATCTACGTAAAGCTTTTTAAACCTTTATTTATGAAATAAAGGTTATGGTTTGTTTTAAAAATGAATGCAGTCTTTGAAAAATGTCTCATATAGAGGTCAAAACCTCGCAACGAAATCAATTAATATGGAACGTTTTTAATCAATAAGAACGGGACATTTCAGTTGGTATCCGAGCGTTGGTCTTAGAGAACCAGAATTTTGCATTAGTGTGTCTTATCGAGTTTGTTAGGATGCATTAGTGAGTCTGGACTTCGACCGTGTTTACTTGAAAAATGATTGCTTAACAAATTTTGTTGGAAACTATATATTTTTAACATGTGAATATTATGTGATATATTAATCTCTTAACGCGTTTGATATTATGTGATAGATGTCTACCTCTAGAACAAGTCCCTTTGACTCACCTAATAATAATGAAGAGTCAAATGTAAATTGGAATGATTCGTGGACTGATTCACAAGTTCCCGAAGAGGAACCGGAAGAAGAATCGGAACCGGAAGAAGAATCGGAACCGGATGAAGAAATAGAACCGGTGGGGGAAATAATAAAACGGTTAAGTAAAAGAAAATCCTCAACCAACCGACCAAGGTTAATTATGGTCAATGGTGTTTCCGCCAAGGAAGCAAAATATTGGGAGGATTACCAATTCTCCGATGAATTGGATTCCGACGAGAATTCCGATGATGTTATAGAAATTACCCCAACTGAATTTAAAAAGGCAAAAGAAAATAATAAGGGAAAGGGCATAAAAATAGAGAAATCTAATTCCAACCCCGATGAACTTTATACGTATCGTCAACCCCCGAAGTCCTTAAGTTGTAACAATGACCCGGGAACCTCTAAACCACCAGGTTTTTCTAAACCAATGTGGATCACGACGGCTCGTATTAGGGGAACATCATATATCCCTAGAAACTTGGCAAAACGAACCAAAACCAAAGAAGAAGAAACGAGCGAGTCGGAATAAGATAGTTGTATTCGTGTGGTGTAATATATGTAATATAGTGTGCTTATGCTTTATGATATATGTAAAAATTGCTTGTATTAATAAGTATTTTTTTATGAATCTAACTCTTGTCTATTTTACAGTTTAAAAACACAAAATGGATAGACAACCCAATATTTTAAGAGACCTACCCGGAGACATGATTGATGAAATCTTGTCTAGAGTCGGCCAGAATTCCTCGGCACAACTATTTAAGGCGAGATCAGTTTGTAAGATATTCGAAGAACGTTCCAAGAATGTCTTGGTTTATAAGAGACTTTCATTTGAAAGATGGGGGATATCACATTGGGAAACCCATAAGTTACGATGTGTTTACTTTGACGCATATATTGCGGGGAACCCAAATGCTATTTTACGCAACGGGTTAAGAAATTATTTTGACTCAATATATCCGAATATTGGACTTCATGATTTAGAAAAAGCGGCTAACATGCAACATAAAGAAGCATGCTATGCTTACGGGTTAGTAATGTTCGCTTCTCACCAAAGTGAGAAAAAGAACATCGGGCTACAGCTATTAAACAAAAAGTTTCCACAAGTGACGGAGTCGGTAATTGGGGTAAGAAATGAGGTTTTTAGATTGTTACGGGACTGTTGGACATTACGTAACCCTCGTCCCTTTGACGACGTTACAACACGCTGTCTTATCAACGGCCATAACGGTTATGTTCCACAAGACCAAGGATGGGAAGTAGTCCTAGTAAAACCAGAATGCATGACTTGTTTCTGGACGTATGAATTACGTGTCTTTATTGCCTTTGCTGAACGACTTGTGTACTAGCTAGAATTATCTTCACAACTATCTTGTATCAAAGTTATTGTGTGCTATATTTCATGCTTTATGTAAAATAAGCGGTATTGTAAGTTTGTAAAATATTGTGTAAAAGTTTGAACGCGAAATATTATTATAATCAGTTTTTCATATAGAATTGTAGTAGTTGAATTGTATATTAGCTACTAAGTATGAACTTAACGGGTAGGTACTACCCGAATTTAAACTTATAAAACGCTAATATGAAGAAAAAGCTTTTATAAATGAGTTCATATTATGCTACGAAATACTATTAACTACTCTTAATATTCTGTATGATTAACTTGTTCCATTTAACTATTTTGAAGGAAATGGCACCGACTACTCGACACACCGTAAATATGAATGAAGAGGAATTCCGTACTTTTCTAGCTTCAAACATAGCCGCAGTACAGGCTGCGCTACATACCAACAATAACATTGGATCTAGCAGTACAGGAAATCGTGTAGGATGCACCTACAAAGAATTCACTGCCTGCAAACCTTTGGAATTTGATGGAACCGAAGGACCGATCGGATTGAAACGGTGGACCGAGAAGGTCGAATCAGTATTTGCCATAAGTAAGTGTACTGAAGAGGACAAAGTGAAGTACGCTACGCATACCTTCACAGGTTCTGCGTTAACATGGTGGAATACCTATCTAGAGCAAGTGGGACAAGATGATGCGTACGCACTACCGTGGTCAGCATTCAAGCACTTGATGAACGAGAAGTACCGTCCCAGAACCGAGGTCAATAAGCTCAAGACAGAACTTAGAGGGTTACGAACCCAAGGATTTGATATTACCACGTACGAAAGACGATTCACAGAATTGTGCCTATTGTGTCCGGGAGCATTCGAAGATGAGGAAGAGAAGATCGACGCGTTTGTGAAAGGATTACCGGAAAGAATCCAAGAAGATATAAGTTCACACGAGTCCGCCTCCATACAACAGGCATGTAGAATGGCTCACAAACTAGTGAACCAGATTGAAGAAAGAATTAAAGAACAGACTGCTGAAGAGGCCAATGTGAAGCAAGTCAAAAGAAAGTGGGAGGAAAACGGTGATAAGAATCACCAATACAACAACAACAGCAATTACAACAATAATCGCAACAATTATCCCAACAATCGCAACATCAATCGCAACTACAACAAACGGCCCAACAACAACAACAACAACAACAACAACAACAACAGCAACTACAACAATCATTCCAACAACAATAATAACCGCAACAACAACAACAATCAGAAGCAGCTATGCCAAAGGTGTGAAAAGAATCACTCGGGGTTCTGCACCAAATTTTGCAACAAGTGTAAAAGAAATGGTCATAGCGCGGCGAAGTGTGAGGTCTACGGACCAGGGGTTAATAGAACGAAAGGAACAAATGGTGTCGGAACGAGTAATGGCGGAGCAAGTAGTGTCGGAGCAAGTTATGCCAATGTAGTTTGTTATAAATGTGGAAAACCGGGCCACATTATTAGAAATTGCCCGAACCAGGAGAACACGAATGGACAAGGCCGTGGAAGAGTTTTCAATATTAATGCGGCAGAGGCACAGGAAGACCCAGAGCTTGTTACGGGTACGTTTCTTATTGACAATAAATCTGCTTACGTTTTATTTGATTCGGGTGCGGATAGAAGCTATATGAGTAGAGATTTTTGTGCTAAATTAAGTTGTCCATTGACGCCTTTGGATAGTAAATTTTTACTCGAATTAGCAAATGGTAAATTAATTTCAGCAGATAATATATGTCGGAATCGAGAAATTAAACTGGTTAGCGAAACATTTAAGATTGATTTGATACCAGTATAGTTAGGGAGTTTTGATGTGATAATCGGTATGGACTGGTTGAAAGAAGTGAAAGCAGAGATCGTTTGTTACAAAAATGCAATTCGCATTATACGAGAAAAAGGAAAACCCTTAATGGTGTACGGAGAAAAGGGCAACACGAAGCTACATCTTATTAGTAATTTGAAGGCACAAAAACTAATAAGAAAAGGTTGCTATGCTGTTCTAGCACACGTCGAGAAAGTACAAACTGAAGAAAAGAGCATCAATGATGTTCCCATTGCAAAAGAATTTCCCGATGTATTTCCGAAAGAATTACCGGGATTACCCCCACATCGATCCGTTGAATTTCAAATAGATCTTGTACCAGGAGCTGCACCAATAGCTCGTGCTCCTTACAGACTCGCACCCAGCGAGATGAAAGAACTGCAAAGCCAATTACAAGAACTTTTAGAGCGTGGTTTCATTCGACCAAGCACATCACCGTGGGGAGCTCCTGTTTTGTTTGTCAAGAAGAAAGATGGTACATTCAGGTTGTGTATCGACTACCGAGAGTTGAACAAACTTACCATCAAGAACCGCTACCCACTACCGAGAATCTATGACTTATTTGATCAACTACAAGGCTCGTCTGTTTATTCAAAGATTGACTTACGTTCCGGGTATCATCAAATGCGGGTGAAAGAAGATGATATTCCAAAGACTGCTTTCAGAACACGTTACGGTCATTACGAGTTTATGGTCATGCCGTTTGGTTTAACTAATGCACCAGCTGTGTTCATGGACCTTATGAACCGAGTGTGTGGACCATACCTTGACAAGTTTGTCATTGTTTTCATTGATGACATACTTATCTACTCAAAGAATAACCAAGAACACGGTGAACATTTGAGAAAGGTGTTAGAAGTATTGAGGAAGGAAGAATTGTACGCTAAGTTTTCAAAGTGTGCATTTTGGTTGGAAGAAGTTCAATTCCTCGGTCACATAGTGAACAAAGAAGGTATTAAGGTGGATCCGGCAAAGATAGAAACTGTTGAAAAGTGGGAAACCCCGAAAACTCCGAAACACATACGCCAGTTTTTAGGACTAGCTGGTTACTACAGAAGGTTCATCCAAGACTTTTCCAGAATAGCAAAACCCTTGACTGCATTAACGCATAAAGGGAAGAAATTTGAATGGAATGATGAACAAGAGAAAGCGTTTCAGTTATTGAAGAAAAAGCTAACTACGGCACCTATATTGTCATTGCCTGAAGGGAATGATGATTTTGTGATTTATTGTGACGCATCAAAGCAAGGTCTCGGTTGTGTATTAATGCAACGAACGAAGGTGATTGCTTATGCGTCTAGACAATTGAAGATTCACGAACAAAATTATACGACACATGATTTGGAATTAGGCGCAGTTATTTTTGCATTAAAGACTTGGAGGCACTACTTATATGGGGTCAAAAGTATTATATATACCGACCACAAAAGTCTTCAACACATATTTAATCAGAAACAACTGAATATGAGGCAGCGTAGGTGGATTGAATTGTTGAATGATTACGACTTTGAGATTCGTTACCACCCGGGGAAGGCAAATGTGGTAGCCGATGCCTTGAGCAGGAAGGACAGAGAACCCATTCGAGTAAAATCTATGAATATAATGATTCATAATAACCTTACTACTCAAATAAAGGAGGCGCAACAAGGAGTTTTAAAAGAGGGAAATTTAAAGGATGAAATACCCAAAGGATCGGAGAAGCATCTTAATATTCGGGAAGACGGAACCCGGTATAGGGCTGAAAGGATTTGGGTACCAAAATTTGGAGATATGAGAAAAATGGTACTTAGAGAAGCTCATAAAACCAGATACTCAATACATCATGGAACGGGGAAGATGTACAAGGATCTCAAGAAACATTTTTGGTGGCCGGGTATGAAAGCCGATGTTGCTAAATACGTAGGAGAATGTTTGACGTGTTCTAAGGTCAAAGCTGAGCATCAGAAACCATCAGGTCTACTTCAACAACCCGAAATCCCGGAATGGAAATGGGAAAACATTACCATGGATTTCATCACTAAATTGCCAAGGACTGCAAGTGGTTTTGATACTATTTGGGTAATAGTTGATCGTCTCACCAAATCAGCACACTTCCTACCAATAAGAGAAGATGATAAGATGGAGAAGTTAGCACGACTGTATTTGAAGGAAGTCGTCTCCAGACATGGAATACCAATCTCTATTATCTCTGATAGGGATGGCAGATTTATTTCAAGATTCTGGCAGACATTACAGCAAGCATTAGGAACTCGTCTAGACATGAGTACTGCCTATCATCCACAAACTGATGGGCAGAGTGAAAGGACGATACAAACGCTTGAAGACATGCTACGAGCATGTGTTATTGATTTCGGAAATAGTTGGGATCGACATCTACCATTAGCAGAATTTTCCTACAACAACAGCTACCATTCAAGCATTGAGATGGCGCCGTTTGAAGCACTTTATGGTAGAAAGTGCAGGTCTCCAATTTGTTGGAGTGAAATGGGGGATAGACAGATTACGGGTCCGGAGATTATACAAGAAACTACCGAGAAGATCATCCAAATTCAACAACGGTTGAAAACCGCCCAAAGTCGACAAAAGAGCTACGCTGACATTAAAAGAAAAGATATAGAATTTGAAATTGGAGAGATGGTCATGCTTAAAGTTGCACCTTGGAAAGGCGTTGTTCGATTTGGTAAACGAGGGAAATTAAATCCAAGGTATATTGGACCATTCAAGATTATTGATCGTGTCGGACCAGTAGCTTACCGACTAGAGTTACCTCAACAACTCGCGGCTGTACATAACACTTTCCACGTCTCGAATTTGAAGAAATGTTTTGGTAAAGAAGATCTCACTATTCCGTTAGATGAAATCCAAATCAACGAAAAACTTCAATTCATCGAAGAACCCGTCGAAATAATGGATCGTGAGGTTAAAAGACTTAAGCAAAACAAGATACCAATTGTTAAGGTTCGATGGAATGCTCGTAGAGGACCCGAGTTCACCTGGGAGCGTGAAGATCAGATGAAGAATAAATACCCGCATCTATTTCCAGAAGATTCGTCAACACCTTCAACAGCTTAAAATTTCGGGACGAAATTTATTTAACGGGTAGGTACTGTAGTGACCCGAACTTTTCCATGTTTATATATATTAATTGAGATTGATATTTACATGATTAAATGTTTCCAACATGTTAAGCAATCAAACTTGTTAAGACTTGATTAATTGAAATATGTTTCATATAGACAATTGACCACCCAAGTTGACCGGTGATTCACGAACGTTAAAACTTGTAAAAACTATATGATGACATATATATGGATATATATATAGTTAACATGATACTATGATAAGTAAACATATCATTAAGTATATTTACATTGAACTACATATGTAAAAACAAGACTACTAACTTAATGATTTTTAAACGAGACATATATGTAACGATTATCGTTGTAAAGACATTTAATGTATATATATCATATTAAGAGATATTCATACATGATAATATCATGATAATATAATAATTTAAAATCTCATTTGATATTATAAACATTGGGTTAACAACATTTAACAAGATCGTTAACCTAAAGGTTTCA
Organism: Rutidosis leptorrhynchoides; assembly: GCF_046630445.1. NCBI lineage: Eukaryota > Viridiplantae > Streptophyta > Magnoliopsida > Asterales > Asteraceae > Rutidosis > Rutidosis leptorrhynchoides. The sequence continues at coordinate 20,048,254 of NC_092341.1, read as the reverse complement.
AAACAACACTTACATATAACGACTAACGATGACTTAACGACTCAGTTAAAATGTATATACATGTAGTGTTTTAATATGTATTTATACACTTTTGAAAGACTTCAATACACTTATCAAAATACTTCTACTTAACAAAAATGCTTACAATTACATCCTCGTTCAGTTTCATCAACAATTCTACTCGTATGCACCCGTATTCGTACTCGTACAATACACAGCTTTTAGATGTATGTACTATTGGTATATACACTCCAATGATCAGCTCTTAGCAGCCCATTTGAGTCACCTAACACATGTGGGAACCATCATTTGGAAACTAGCAAGAAATATCTCATAAAATTACAAAAATATGAGTAATCATTCATGACTTATTTACATGAAAACAAAATTACATATCCTTTATATCTAATCCATACACCAACGACCAAAAACACCTACAAACACTTTCATTCTTCAATTTTCTTCATCTAATTGATCTCTCTCAAGTTCTATCTTCAAGTTCTAAGTGTTCTTCATAAATTCCAAAAGTTCTAGTTTCATAAAATCAAGAATACTTTCAAGTTTGCTAGCTCACTTCCAATCTTGTAAGGTGATCATCCAACCTCAAGAAATCTTTGTTTCTTACAGTAGGTTATCATTCTAATACAAGGTAATAATCATATTCAAACTTTGGTTCAATTTCTATAACTATAACAATCTTATTTCAAGTGATGATCTTACTTGAACTTGTTTTCGTGTCATGATTCTGCTTCAAGAACTTCGAGCCATCCAAGGATCCATTGAAGCTAGATCCATTTTTCTCTTTTCCAGTAGGTTTATCCAAGGAACTTAAGGTAGTAATGATGTTCATAACATCATTCGATTCATACATATAAAGCTATCTTATTCGAAGGTTTAAACTTGTAATCACTAGAACATAGTTTAGTTAATTATAAACTTGTTCGCAAATAAAAGTTAATCCTTCTAACTTGACTTTTAAAATCAACTAAACACATGTTCTATATCTATATGATATGCTAACTTAATGATTTAAAACCTGGAAACACGAAAAACACCGTAAAACCGGATTTACGCCGTCGTAGTAACACCGCGGGCTGTTTTGGGTTTGTTAATTAAAAACTATGATAAACTTTTATTTAAAAGTTGTTATTCTGAGAAAATGATTTTTATTATGAACATGAAACTATATCCAAAAATTATGGTTAAACTCAAAGTGGAAGTATGTTTTCTAAAATGGTCATCTAGACGTCGTTCTTTCGACTGAAATGACTACCTTTAAAAAAACGACTTGTAACTTATTTTTCCGACTATAAACCCATACTTTTTCTGTTTAGATTCATAAAATAGAGTTCAATATGAAACCATAGCAATTTGATTAACTCAAAACGGATTTAAAATGAAGAAGTTATGGGTAAAACAAGATTGGATAATTTTTCTCATTTTAGCTACGTGAAAATTGGTAACAAATCTATTCCAACCATAACTTAATCAACTTGTATTGTATATTATGTAATCTTGAGATACCATAGACACGTATACAACGTTTCAACCTATCATGTCGACACATCTATATATATTTCGGAACAACCATAGACACTCTATATGTGAATGTTGGAGTTAGCTATACAGGGTTGAGGTTGATTCCAAAATATATATAGTTTGAGTTGTGATCAATACTGAGATACGTATACACTGGGTCGTGGATTGATTCAAGATAATATTTATCGATTTATTTCTGTACATCTAACTGTGGACAACTAGTTGTAGGTTACTAACGAGGACAGCTGACTTAATAAACTTAAAACATCAAAATATATTAAAAGTGTTGTAAATATATTTTGAACATACTTTGATATATATGTATATATTGTTATAGGTTCGTGAATCAACCAGTGGCCAAGTCTTACTTCCCGACGAAGTAAAAATCTGTGAAAGTGAGTTATAGTCCCACTTTTAAAATCTAATATTTTTGGGATGAGAATACATGCAGGTTTTATAAATGATTTACAAAATAGACACAAGTACGTGAAACTACATTCTATGGTTGAATTATCGAAATCGAATATGCCCCTTTTTATTAAGTCTGGTAATCTAAGAATTAGGGAACAGACACCCTAATTGACGCGAATCCTAAAGATAGATCTATTGGGCCTAACAAACCCCATCCAAAGTACCGGATGCTTTAGTACTTCGAAATTTATATCATATCCGAAGGGTGTCCCGGAATGATGGGGATATTCTTATATATGCATCTTGTTATTGTCGGTTACCAGGTGTTCACCATATGAATGATTTTTATCTCTATGTATGGGATGTGTATTGAAATATGAAATCTTGTGGTCTATTGTTACGATTTGATATATATAGGTTAAACCTATAACTCACCAACATTTTTGTTGACGTTTAAAGCATGTTTATTCTCAGGTGAATATTAAGAGCTTCCGCTGTTGCATACTAAAATAAGGACAAGATTTGGAGTCCATGTTTGTATGATATTGTGTAAAAACTGCATTCAAGAAACTGATTTCGATGTAACATATTTGTATTGTAAACCATTATGTAATGGTCGTGTGTAAACAGGATATTTTAGATTATCATTATTTGATAATCTACGTAAAGCTTTTTAAACCTTTATTTATGAAATAAAGGTTATGGTTTGTTTTAAAAATGAATGCAGTCTTTGAAAAATGTCTCATATAGAGGTCAAAACCTCGCAACGAAATCAATTAATATGGAACGTTTTTAATCAATAAGAACGGGACATTTCACGATAGATCTATCAACAGGATTCGCATTTACAATACCCATGTAAATAGTAGTTACCAAGCTACAGGAAAATATGCCAGTGGTACAACTCAACGTAGAATGTATTTTTAAGTACTTGTGTCTATTTCGTAAACATTTATAAAAGCAGCGCATGTATTCTCAGTCCAAAAATATATATTGCAAAAGCAATTAAAAAGGGAGCAAATGAAACTCACTTTTGCCTTGAAGGTATTTAATTCGACTTGGTCTCCGATAGATATCACGAACCTAACCATATATATAATATATCAACATATTTTCTTTTTATGTAATCGTTACATATATATATACTTTTAATACTTTTAATATTTTCTTAGTCCGTAGTTAGCAGTCCGATGTTAGTGGTCCACAATTAGTTTCTTAAATAAAATAAATAAAGACCCCATCGTATTCGTATTGATCAGAATTAATCTCGACCCATGGTACCATGTTGTCAAATGACGTGTTGCGTACATAAAGTACCGTGTTGTCAAATGACGTGTTGCGTACAATCATGAGGTCTTATGATTAATCTTCTTGTGTTATTTACGGGTGGTCCTGAAATATATAAAATCAAATCATAAGTAATTATATATAAAATATCATATTAATTAGAAAAGATATGATTAATTTACTTTTTCTCCAAATATTTTCGTAGCTAAACTAGCTTCGGATACCCAATCTTGTTTTAGTCGTACTTTCTTCATTACAACTCCGTTTTTGTTGGTTCAACTTGCCACTTCCTTGGATCGAGTCAAATTTTAAGAATATGAACTGAAAATACCTTAGTTTGTATTCAAAATCATAATTTATAGGTCAAACTTTGGTGAAACTTATGAGAGTGATCATTTTCCATCATAAAAACAACATTTAATGATCATTTTTCTAAAAATACTTACACTTTGAGTTAAACCATGAAATTTTTATGTGTTAACATATTCATAAGAAATATCATTTTTCCAGAACATGAACTTCCAATTCAAAGTTCAATATGGTTTTTAATTATCCAACCCAAAACAGCTCCTGGTTGCACTCTGACGACGTAGATTCAGTTTTTAAGATGTTCTTTGTAAAACCAAGTTATATCTTGTTAGGTTAGCATATCATTGTGATATATTACAGGTCTTGAAGTGTTTTAAAAGTCAAGTTAGAAGGATCTATTTAGTTTACGAACAAGTTTGAAATCATTCAAACTATGTTCTTGTTGTTAAAATTTTATACCACAAAATAAGATAGTTATATGAATATGAATTGAATAAGATTATGAACAAGGTTACTACCTCAAGTTACTTGGACAAAGTTACTGCAAAAGATAAGAAATAATCTTGGAATCAAAGAGTGGTGGAGTTAGATCAGAAGGTTGGAAGTAAACTTCTTCAAATGGGTGGTTATTTTGATATGTTCTTGAAAGAGTTTTCTTATGGTGTTTAAGACTTGTAATTGAAGCTAAATGATTTGGAAAATGCTTGGAGATAATCAAGTATGAAGTTAGGAGTATTTTGAGAGATAAATGAGGGTGTAGATATGAGAAAATGGAGTGAATAAATGGTGTTCATTTATAAAAACGTTTTTAGTTTATAAAGAAAGAAAAGGATTCCTAATTTTGTTTTCTTACTAATAATTCATACTACTTGACAAATCCTAGTTACCTCATATCTAGGGCAGTAATAATGTTGATTAGGATGTTGATTTGATGTGTATATACCAATAGTAAATACGTATAGAAGCTGGATATGATAAGGGTACATATACCCTAGATATACGTATAGAAATCTTGAGGAAACGAAACGAGAATTCAAATATAGCTATCTTTTGTGAATATACTTATATTGTTTTATGTATTTAAGTCCTTAAAAAGTGATTAAACACATTATATATAAGATACATGTATAAGCATTATAGATTATAAGTATATATATCAAAGAATGTTACGTATAGTTATCGTTTTGAAAACTTAAGTTAGTAGTTTCAAAATATACTTATAACTCATTGTCATTAGTACACAATGAGATGTTAAACCATCCTTAAATTATGTTAAATATATATAAATACATATATATACACAAACGTATAATTATCGTATGTTATATAGTTCGTGATATCATCGGTCATATTGGACGGTCAAACGTTGTGTAAAACTCCTTTCAAAAACACAAGTCTCAACAATTTGGATTGCTTATCATGTTGGTATGGTTTAATTTATGTAAATATTAATCTCATAAGTATTGTCGGAAAATTCCGGGTCATTACAATATATATCCCACCCATTACCAAGATCAATAACACACGCTCGCAACATGTCTTCTAATGTTTGAATGGTCCTTTCACTCGGACCATCCGTCTGAATATGATAAGCAGTGCTCATATCTAACTTAGTTCCCAAAGCTTCCTGTAAGGATCGCCAAAACCTCGATACAAATCGGCTGTTTCTGTCTGAAATAATAGATACAGGAACACCATGTCTAGAAACAATCTCCTTCAAATACAAACGAGTAAGCTTCTCCATCGAATCCGTTTCAATAATTGGCAAAAAGTGAGCTGACTTAGTGAGTCGGTCAACAATCACCCCAAATGGTATCATAACCACGCACAACTCTCGGTAATTTCGCAATAAGTCCATCGTAATACCTTCTCACTTCCACTCAGGAATCTCAGGTTGCACCAAAAGTCCAGACGGTTTTTGATGTTCAGCTTTAACCTTGGCACATGTCAAACACTTAGCCACATACGTAGCCACGTCAGCTTTCAAATTAGACCACCAATACAGCTCCTTAAGATCATGATACATCTTTCCTGAACCAGGATGAATAGAGTACCTAGATTTATGAGCCTCATCTAAAACAAGTTGTTGCAGATCACCAAACTTCGGAACCCAAAGGCGTCCCGTAAAATACCGAGTACCATCGGTTCGTACCTCTAACTGTTTACTCAAGCCTCGGACCTTCCCGTTACAAAATTCTCCTCCTTCAAGGCTTCTTGTTGTGTCTCAAGAATCTGCCTTGCGAGGTTTGTTCGAATTATCATATTCAAGGCCCTAAACCTGCGAGGTTCAGCCCCTTTCTTTATGACTTAATGCATCAGCCACAACATTGGCCTTTCTTGGATGATATAAAAGCTCACAATCATAATCATTTAACATCTCAATCCATCTTCATTGCCTCATATTCAACTGTTTCTGATCAAGGATATGTTGAAGACTTTTGTGATCAGTGTACACCGTACTTTTGACCCCATAATGATACTGTCTCCAAATCTTATGCGCAAACACAACAGCTCCCAATTCTAAATCATGGGTTGTATAATTCTATTCATGGATCTTTAACTAACGTGACGCGTACGCAATAACTTTATTTCACTGCATCAAAACACAGCCAAAGCCCTGACGCGATGCATCACAATAAACAAAAAAATCATCATTACCCTCAGGTAGTGACAATATCGGAGCGGCAGTCAACTTCTTCTTCAAAATCTGAAAAGCATTCTCTTGTTCATCCTTCCACTCATACTTCTTCCCCTTGTGCGTTAAAGCAGTCAGAGGTTTCGCTATACGAGAGAAATCTTGAATGAACCTTCTATAGTAACCTGCCAACCCTAGAAACTGACGAATCTGAGTAGGAGTTTTCGAAATTTCCCACCTTTCAATCGCCTTAATTTTAGCAGGATCAACTTGTATTCCCTGTTCACTAACAATATGTCCAAGGAATTGAACTTCTCTTAACTAGAAAGCACACTTAGAGAACTTAGCGTACAACTCTTCTTTTCTCAATAAATCAAGCACTAACTTCAAATGTTCTTCGCGCTCTTCATCATTCTTAGAATAAATAAGGATGTCGTCGATGAAAACAATAACGAATTTGTCCAGATAGGGTCTACACACACGGTTCATGAGGTCCATGAACACAGCAGGTGCATTTGTCAATCTGAACGGCATAACAAGGAATTCAAAGTGACCATAACGGGTGCGAAAAGCAGTTTTCGGAACATCAGATTCTTTAACACGCAACTGATGATAGTCGGAACGAAGATCAATCTTAGAATAAACAGTCGAACCTTGAAGCTGATCGAATAGATCATCAATTCTCGGAAGAGGGTAACAGTTTTTAACAGTAAGCTTGTTTAATTCACGATAATCAATACACCATCGGAACGATCCACTCTTCTTCTTAACAAACAAAACAGAAGTTCCCCAAGGAGATGAACTGGGACGAATGAAATATAGTTGCAACAATGAAGGAAGAAATATATGGAGTAGTCACATAAGTGGCATAGATATTTAAGGCAATTCTCTCAAAGGAGATAACGAGGATCATGGATTTCAAAGTAAATTTTCATTACATTTCCGAAAGGAAGACGTACGAAAGGTGTGATATTTCAACGAGAGTGAACTCCCTTGCTCAATGAGCGAGGAAAACTAGGATTCATCCATATTCTTAAATTTATGTGCAGATGAAAAGAACGCGAATCATGGGTTATAAAGAATGACCGACTCCAGGTGGGATGAATCTCCAAAAATAATTTCGTGCACCTCAAAGTATTGAATCCTAGGATTGATGTGTAGTGACCTGAACTTTTCCATGTTTATATATATTAATTGAGATTGATATTTACATGATTAAATGTTTCCAACATGTTAAGCAATCAAACTTGTTAAGAATTGATTAATTGAAATATGTTTCATATAGACAATTGACCACCCAAGTTTACCGGTGATTCACGAACGTTAAAACTTGTAAAAACTATATGATGACATACATATAGATATATATATATAGTTAACATGATACTATGATAAGTAAACATATATGTAACGATTATCGTTGTAAAGACATTTAATGTATATATATCATATTAAGAGATATTCATACATGATAATATCATGATAATATAATAATTTAAAATCTCATTTGATATTATAAACATTGGGTTAACAACATTTAACAAGATCGTTAACCTAAAGGTTTCAAAACAACACTTACATGTAACGACTAACGATGACTTAACGACTCAGTTAAAATGTATATACATGTAGTGTTTTAATATGTATTTATACACTTTTGAAAGACTTCAATACACTTATCAAAATACTTCTACTTAATAAAAATGTTTACAATTACATCCTCGTTCAGTTTCATCAACAATTCTACTCGTATGCACCCGTATTCGTACTCGTACAATACACAGTTTTTAGATGTATGTACTATTGGTATATACACTCCAATGATCAGCTCTTAGCAGCCCATGTGAGTCACCTAACACATGTGGGAACCATCATTTGGCAACTAGCATGAAATATCTCATAAAATTACAAAAATATGAGTAATCATTCATGACTTATTTACATGAAAACAAAATTACATATCCTTTATATCTAATCCATACACCAATGACCAAAAACACCTACAAACACTTTCATTCTTCAATTTTCTTCATCTAATTGATCTCTCTCAAGTTCTATCTTCAAGTTCTAAGTGTTCTTCATATATTCTACAAGTTCTAGTTACATAAAATCAAGAATACTTTCAAGTTTGCTAGCTCACTTCCAATCTTGTAAGGTGATCATCCAACCTCAAGAAATCTTTGTTTCTTACAGTAGGTTATCATTTTAATACAAGGTAATAATCATATTCAAACTTTGGTTCAATTTCTATAACTATAACAATCTTATTTCAAGTGATGATCTTACTTGAACTTGTTTTCGTGTCATGATTCTGCTTCAAGAACTTCGAGCCATCCAAGGATCCGTTGAAGCTAGATCCATTTTTCTATTTTCCAGTAGGTTTATCCAAGGAACTTAAGGTAGTAATGATGTTCATAACATCATTCGATTCATACATATAAAACTATCTTATTCGAAGGTTTAAACTTGTAATCACTAGAACATAGTTTAGTTAATTCTAAACTTGTTCGCAAACAAAAGTTAATCCTTCTAACTTGACTTTTAAAATCAACTAAACACATGTTATATATCTATATGATATGCTAACTTAATGATTTAAAACCTGGAAACACGAAAAACACCGTAAAACCGGATTTACGCCGTCGTAGTAACACCGCGGGCTGTTTTGGGTTAGTTAATTAAAAACTATGATAAACTTTGATTTAAAAGTTGTTATTCTGAGAAAATGATTTTTATTATGAACATGAAACTATATCCAAAAATTATGGTTAAACTCAAAGTGGAAGTATGTTTTCTAAAATGGTCATCTAGACGACGTTCTTTCGACTGAAATGACTACCTTTACAAAAACGACTTGTAACTTATTTTTCCGACTATATACCTATACTTTTTCTGTTTAGATTCATAAAATAGAGTTCAATATGAAACCATAGCAATTTGATTCACTCAAAACGGATTTAAAATGAAGAAGTTATGGGTAAAACAAGATTGGATAATTTTTCTCATTTTAGCTACGTGAAAATTGGTAACAAATCTATTCCAACCATAACTTAATCAACTTGTATTGTATATTATGTAATCTTGAGATACCATAGACACGTATACAATGTTTCGACCTATCATGTCGACACATCTATATATAGTTTGGAACAACCATAGACACTCTATATGTGAATGTTGGAGTTAGCTATACAGGGTTGAGGTTGATTCCAAAATATATATAGTTTGAGTTGTGATCAATACTGAGATACGTATACACTGGGTCGTGGATTGATTCAAGATAATATTTATCGATTTATTTCTGTACATCTAACTGTGGACAACTAGTTGTAGGTTACTAACGAGGACAGCTGACTTAATAAACTTAAAACATCAAAATATATTAAAAGTGTTGTAAATATATTTTGAACATACTTTGATATATATGTATATATTGTTTTAGGTTCGTGAATCAACCAGTGGCCAAGTCTTACTTCCCGACGAAGTAAAAATCCGTGAAAGTGAGTTATAGTCCCACTTTTAAAATCTAATATTTTTGGGATGAGAATACATGCAGGTTTTATAAATGATTTACAAAATAGACACAAGTACGTGAAACTACATTCTATGGTTGAATTATCGAAATCGAATATGCCCCTTTTTATTAAGTCTGGTAATCTAAGAATTAGGGAACAAACACCCTAATTGACGCGAATCCTAAAGATAGATCTATTGGGCCTAACAAACCCCATCCTAAGTACCGGATGCTTTAGTACTTCGAAATTTATATCATATCCGAAGGGTGTCCCGAAATGATGGGGATATTCTTATATATGCATCTTTTTAATGTCGGTTACCAGGTGTTCACCATATGAATGATTTTTATATCTATGTATGGGATGTGTATTGAAATATGAAATCTTGTGGTCTATTATTATGATTTGATGTATATAGGTTAAACCTATAACTCACCAACGTTTTGGAGTCCATGCTTGTATGATATTGTGTAAAAACTGCATTCAAGAAACTTATTTTGTTGTAACATATTTGTATTGTAAACCATTATGTAATGGTCGTGTGTAAACAGGATATTTTAGATTATCATTATTTGATAATCTACGAAAAGCTTTTTAAACCTTTATTGATGAAATAAAGGTTATGGTTTGTTTTAAACTGAATGCAGTCTTTGAAAAACGTCTCATATAGAGGTCAAAACCTCGCAACGAAATCAATTAATATGGAACGTTTTTAATCAATAAGAACGGGACATTTCAGTTGGTATCCGAGCGTTGGTCTTAGAGAACCAGAATTTTGCATTAGTGTGTCTTATCGAGTTTGTTAGGATGCATTAGTGAGTCTGGACTTCGACCGTGTTTACTTGAAAAATGATTGCTTAACAAATTTTGTTGGAAACTATATATTTTTAACATGTGAATATTATGTGATATATTAATCTCTTAACGCATTTGATATTATGTGATAGATGTCTACCTCTAGAACAAGTCCCATTGACTCACCTAATAATAATAAAGAGTCAAATGTAAATTGGAATGATTCGTGGACTGATTCACAAGTTCCCGAAGAGGAACCGGAAGAAGAGTCGGAACCGGAAGAAGAATCGGAACCGGAAGAAAAATTGGAACCGGATGAAGAAATAGAACCGGTGGGGAAAATAATAAAACGGTTAACTAAAAGAAAATCCTCAACCAACCGACCAGGGTTAATTATGGTCAATGGTGTTTCCGCCAAGGAAGTAAAATATTGGGAGGATTACCAATTCTCCGATGAATCGGATTCCGACGAGAATTCCGATGATGTTATAGAAATTACCCCAACTGAATTTAAAAAGGCAAAAGAAAATAATAAGGGAAAGGGCATAAAAATAGAGAAATCTAATTCCAGCCCTGATGAACTTTATATGTATCGTCAACCCCCGAAGTCCTTAAGTTGTAACAATCACCCGGGAACCTCTAAACCACCAGGTTTTTCTAAACCAATGTGGAAAACGACGGCTCGTATTAGGGGAACATCATATATCCCTAGAAACTTGGCAAAACGAACCAAAACCGAAGAAGAAGAAACAAGCGAGTCAGAATAAGATAGTTGTATTCGTGTGGTGTAATATATGTAATATAGTGTGTTTATGCTTTATGATATATGTAAAAATTCCTTGTATTAATAAGTATTTTTTTTATGAATCTAACTCTTGTCTATTTTACAGTATAAAAACACAAAATGGATAGACAACCCAATATTTTAAGAGACCTACCCGGAGACATGATTGATGAAATCTTGTCTAGAGTCGGTCAGAATTCTTCGGCACAACTATTTAAGGCGAGATCAGTTTGTAAGACATTCGAAGAACGTTCCAAGAATGCCTTGGTTTATAAAAGGCTTTCGTTCGAAAGATGGGGGATATCACATTAGGAAATCCATAAGTTACGATGTGTTTACTTTGACGCATATATTGCGGGGAACCCAAATGCTATTTTACGCAATGGGTTAAGAAATTATTTTGACTCAATATATCCGAATATTGGACTTCGTGATTTAGAAAAAGCGGCTAACATGCAACATAAAGAAGCATGTTATGCTTATGGATTAGTAATGTTCGCTTCTCACCAAAGTGAGAACAAGAACATCGGGCTACAACTATTAAACAAAACGTTCCCACAAGTGACGGAGTCGGTAATTGGGGTAAGAAATGAGGTTTTCAGATTGTTACGGGACTGTTGGACATTACGTAACCCTCATCCCTTTGACGACGTTACAACACGCTGTCTTATCAACGGCCATAACGGTTATGTTCCACAAGACCAAGGATGGGAAGTAATCCTAGTAAAACTAGAATGCATGACTTGTTTCTGGACGTATGAATTACTTGTCTTTATTGCCTTTGCTGAACGACTTGTGTACTAGCTAGAATTATCTTCACAACCATCTTGTATCAAATTTATTGTGTGCTATATTTCATGCTATATGTAAAATAAGCGGTATTGTAAGTTTGTAAAATATTGTGTAAAAGTTTGAACGCGAAATATTATTATAATCAGTTTTTCATATAGAATTGTAGTAGTTGAATTGTATATTAGCTACTAGGTATGAACTTAACGGGTAGGTACTACCCGAATTTAAACTTATAAAACGCTAATATGAAGAAAAAGCTTTTATAAATGAGTTCATATTATGCTACGAAATACTATTAACTACTCTTAATATTCTGTATGATTAACTTGTTCCATTTGACTATTTTGAAGGAAATGGCACCGACTACTCGACACACCGTGAATATGAATGAAGAGGAATTCTGTACTTTTCTAGCTTCAAACATAGCTGCAGTACAGGCTGCGCTACATACTAACAATAACCTTGGATCTAGCAGTACAGGAAATCGTGTAGGATGCACCTACAAAGAATTCACTGCCTGCAAACCTTTGGAATTTGATGGAACCGAAGGACCGATCGGATTGAAACGGTGGACCGAGAAGGTCGAATCGGTGTTTGCCATAAGTAAGTGTACTGAAGAGGACAAAGTGAGGTACGCTACGCATACCTTCACAGGTTCTGCGTTAACATGGTGGAATACCTATCTAGAGCAAGTGGGACAAGATGATGCGTACGCACTACCGTGGTCAGCATTCAAGCACTTGATGAACGAGAAGTACCGTCCCAGAACCGAGGTCAATAAGATCAAGACAGAACTTAGAGGGTTACGAACCCAAGGATTTGATATTACCACGTACGAAAGACGATTCACAGAATTGTGCCTATTGTGTCCGGGAGAATTCGAAGATGAGGAAGAGAAGATCGACGCGTTTGTGAAAGGATTACCGGAAAGAATCCAAGAAGATATAAATTCACATGAGCCCGCCTCCATACAACCGGCATGTAGAATGGCTCACAAACTAGTGAACCAGATTGAAGAAAGAATTAAAGAACAGACTGCTGAAGAGGCCAATGGGAAGCAAGTCAAAAGAAAGTGGGAGAAAAACGGTGATAAGAATCACCAATACAACAACAACAGCAATTACAACAATAATCGCAACAATTATCCCAACAATCGCAACATCAATTGCAACTACAACAAACGGCCCAACAACAACAACAACAACAACAACAACAACAACAACAACAACAGCAACTACAACAATCATCCCAACAATAATAATAACCGCAACAACAACAACAATCAGAAGCAGCTATGCCAAAGGTGTGAAAAGTATCACTCGGGGTTCTGCACCAAATTTTGCAACAAGTGTAAAAGAAATGGTCATAGCGCGGCGAAGTGTGAGGTCTACGGACCAAGGGTTAATAGAACGAAAGGAACAAATGGTGTCGGAACGAGTAATGGCGGAGCAAGTAGTGTCGGAGCAAGTTATGCCAATGTAGTTTGTTATAAATGTGGAAAACCGGGCCACATTATTAGAAATTGCCCGAACCAGGAGAACACGAATGGACAAGGCCGCGGAAGAGTTTTCAATATTAATGCGGCAGAGGCACAGGAAGACCCGGAGCTTGTTACGGGTACGTTTCTTATTGACAATAAATCTGCTTACGTTTTTTTTGATTCGGGTGCGGATAGAAGCTATATGAGTAGAGATTTTTGTGCTAAATTAAGTTGTCCATTGACGCCTTTGGATAGTAAATTTTTACTCGAATTAGCAAATGGTAAATTAATTTCAGCAGATAATATATGTCGGAATCGAGAAATTAAACTGGTTAGCGAAACATTTAAGATTGATTTGATACCAGTAGAGTTAGGGAGTTTTGATGTGATAATCGGTATGGACTGGTTGAAAGAAGTGAAAGCAGAGATCGTTTGTTACAAAAATGCAATTCGCATTATACGAGAAAAAGGAAAACCCTTAATGGTGTACGGAGAAAAGGGCAACACGAAGCTACATCTTATTAGTAATTTGAAGGCACAAAAACTAATAAGAAAAGGTTGCTATGCTATTCTAGCACACGTCGAGAAAGTACAAACTGAAGAAAAGAGCATCAATGATGTTCCCATTGCAAAAGAATTTCCCGATGTATTTCCGAAAGAATTACCGGGATTACCCCCACATCGATCCGTTGAATTTCAAATAGATCTTGTACCAGGAGCTGCACCAATAGCTCGTGCTCCTTACAGACTCCCACCCAGCGAGATGAAAGAACTGCAAAGCCAATTACAAGAACTTTTAGAGCGTGGTTTCATTCGACCAAGCACATCACCGTGGGGAGCTCCTGTTTTTTTTGTCAAGAAGAAAGATGGTACATTCAGGTTGTGTATCGACTACCGAGAGTTGAACAAACTTACCATCAAGAACCGCTACCCACTACCGAGAATCGACGACTTATTTGATCAGCTACAAGGCTCGTCTGTTTATTCAAAGATTGACTTACGTTCTGGGTATCATCAAATGAGAGTGAAAGAAGATGATATTCCAAAGACTGCTTTCAGAACACGTTACGGTCATTACGAGTTTATGGTCATGCCGTTTGGTTTAACTAATGCACCAGCTGTGTTCATGGACCTTATGAACCGAGTGTGTGGACCATACCTTGACAAGTTTGTCATTGTTTTCATTGATGACATACTTATTTACTCAAAGAATGACCAAGAACACGGTGAACATTTGAGAAAGGTGTTAGAAGTATTGAGGAAGGAAGAATTGTACGCTAAGTTTTCAAAGTGTGCATTTTGGTTGGAAGAAGTTCAATTCCTCGGTCACATAGTGAACAAAGAAGGTATTAAGGTGGATCCGGCAAAGATAGAAACTGTTGAAAAGTGGGAAACCCCGAAAACTCCGAAAGACATATGCCAGTTTTTAGGACTAGCTGGTTACTACAGAAGGTTCATCCAAGACTTTTCCAGAATAGCAAAACCCTTGACTGCATTAACGCATAAAGGGAAGAAACTTGAATGGAATGATGAACAAGAGAAAGCGTTTCAGTTATTGAAGAAAAAGCTAACTACGGCACCTATATTGTCATTGCCTGAAGGGAATGATGATTTTGTGATTTATTGTGACGCATCAAAGCAAGGTCTCGGTTGTGTATTAATGCAACGAACGAAGGTGATTGCTTATGCGTCTAGACAATTGAAGATTCACGAACAAATTTATACGACGCATGATTTGGAATTAGGCGCGGTTGTTTTTGCATTAAAGACTTGGAGGCACTACTTATATGGGGTCAAAAGTATTATATATACCGACCACAAAAGTCTTCAACACATATTTAATCAGAAACAACTGAATATGAGGCAGCGTAGGTGGATTGAATTATTGAATGATTACGACTTTGAGATTCGTTACCACCCGGGGAAGGCAAATGTGGTAGCCGATGCCTTGAGCAGGAAGGACAGAGAACCCATTCGAGTAAAATCTATGAATATAATGATTCATAATAACCTTACTACTCAAATAAAGGAGGCGCAACAAGGAGTTTTAAAAGAGGGAAATTTAAAGGATGAAATACCCAAAGGATCGGAGAAGCATCTTAATATTCGGGAAGACGGAACCCGGTATAGGGCTGAAAGGATTTGGGTACCAAAATTTGGAGATATGAGAGAAATGGTACTTAGAGAAGCTCATAAAACCAGATACTCAATACATCCTGGAACGGGGAAGATGTACAAGGATCTCAAGAAACATTTTTGGTGGCCGGGTATGAAAGCCGATGTTGCTAAATACGTAGGAGAATGTTTGACGTGTTCTAAGGTCAAAGCTGAGCATCAGAAACCATCAGGTCTACTTCAACAACCCGAAATCCCGGAATGGAAATGGGAAAACATTACCATGGATTTCATCACTAAATTGCCGAGGACTGCAAGTGGTTTTGATACTATTTGGGTAATAGTTGATCGTCTCACCAAATCAGCACACTTCCTGCCAATAAGAGAAGATGACAAGATGGAGAAGTTAGCACGACTGTATTTGAAGGAAGTCATCTCCAGACATGGAATACCAATCTCTATTATCTCTGATAGGGATGGCAGATTTATTTCAAGATTCTGGCAGACATTACAGCAAGCATTAGGAACTCGTCTAGACATGAGTACTGCCTATCATCCACAAACTGATGGGCAGAGCGAAAGGATGATACAAACGCTTGAAGACATGCTACGAACATGTGTTATTGATTTCGGAAACAGTTGGGATCGACATCTACCGTTAGCAGAATTTTCCTACAACAACAGCTACCATTCAAGCATTGAGATGGCGCCATTTGAAGCACTTTATCGTAGAAAGTGCAGGTCTCCGATTTGTTGGAGTGAAGTGGGGGATAGACAGATTACGGGTCCGGAGATTATACAAGAAACTATCGAGAAGATCATCCAAATTCAACAACGGTTGAAAACCGCCCAAAGTCGACAAAAGAGCTACGCTGACATTAAAAGAAAAGATATAGAATTTGAAATTGGAGAGATGGTCATGCTTAAAGTTGTACCTTGGAAAGGCGTTGTTCGATTTGGTAAATGAGGGAAATTAAATCCAAGGTATATTGGACCATTCAAGATTATTGATCGTGTCGGACCAGTAGCTTACCGACTTGAGTTACCTCAACAACTCGCGGATGTACATAACACTTTCCACGTCTCGAATTTGAAGAAATGTTTTGCTAAAGAAGATCTCACTATTCCGTTAGATGAAATCCAAATCAACGAAAAACTTCAATTCATCGAAGAACCCGTCGAAATAATGGATCGTGAGGTTAAAAGACTTAAGCAAAACAAGATACCAATTGTTAAGGTTCGATGGAATGCTCGTAGAGGACCCGAGTTCACCTGGGAGCGTGAAGATCAAATGAAGAAGAAATACCCGCATCTATTTCCAGAAGATTCGTCAACACCTTCAACAGCTTAAAATTTCGGGACGAAATTTATTTAACGGGTAGGTACTGTAGTGACCCGAACTTTTCCATGTTTATATATATTAATTGAGATTGATATTTACATGATTAAATGTTTCCAACATGTTAAGCAATCAAACTTGTTAATACTTGGTTAATTGAAATATGTTTCATATAGAAAATTGACTACCCAAGTTGACCGGTGATTCACGAACGTTAAAACTTGTAAAAACTATATGATGACATATATATGGATATATATATATAGTTAACATGATACTATGATAAGTAAACATATCATTAAGTATATTAACAATGAACTACATATGTAAAAACAAGACTAATAACTTAATGATTTTTAAACGAGACATATATGTAACGATTATCATTGTAAAGACATTTAATGTATATATATCATATTAAGAGATATTCATACATGATAATATCATGATAATATAATAATTTAAAATCTCATTTGATATTATAAACATTGGGTTAACAACATTTAACAAGATCGTTAACCTAAAGGTTTCAAAACAACACTTACATGTAACGACTAACGATGACTTAACGACTCAGTTAAAATGTATATACATGTAGTGTTTTAATATGTATTTATACACTTTTGAAAGACTTCAATACACTTATCAAAATACTTCTACTTAACAAAAATGCTTACAATTACATCCTCGTTCAGTTTCATCAACAATTCTACTCGTATGCACCCGTATTCGTACTCGTACAATACACAGTTTTTAGATGTATGTACTATTGGTATATACACTCCAATGATCAGCTCTTAGCAGCCCATTTGAGTCACCTAAAACATGTGGGAACCATCATTTGGCAACTAGCATGAAATATCTCATAAAATTACAAAAATATGAGTAATCATTCATGACTTATTTACATGAAAACAAAATTACATATCCTTTATATCTAATCCATACACCAACGACCAAAAACACCTACAAACACTTTCATTCTTCAATTTTCTTCATCTAATTGATCTCTCTCAAGTTCTATCTTCAAGTTCTAAGTGTTCTTCATATATTCTACAAGTTCTAGTTACATAAAATCAAGAATACTTTCAAGTTTGCTAGCTCACTTCCAATCTTGTAAGGTGATTATCTGTAGTGACCCGAACTTTTATATGTTTATATATATTAATTGAGATTGATATTTACATGATTAAATGTTTCCAAAATGTTAAGCAATCAAACTTGTTAAGACTTGATTAATTGAAATATGTTTCATATAGACAATTGACCACCCAAGTTGACCGGTGATTCACGAACATTAAAACTTGTAAAAACTATATGATGACATATATATGGATATATATATAGTTAACATGATACTATGATAAGTAAACATATCATTAAGTATATTAACAATGAACTACATATGTAAAAACAAGACTACTAACTTAATGATTTTTAAACGAGACATATATGTAATGATTATCGTTGTAAAGACATTTAATGTATATATATATATCATATTAAGAGATATTCATACATGATAATATCATGATAATATAATAATTTAAAATCTCATTTGATATTATAAACATTGGGTTAACAACATTTAACAAGATCGTTAACCTAAAGGTTTCAAAACAACACTTACATGTAACGACTGACGATGACTTAACGACTCAGTTAAAATGTATATACATGTAGTGTTTTAATATGTATTTATATACTTTTGAAAGACTTCAATACACTTATCAAAATACTTATACTTAACAAAAATGCTTACAATTACATCCTCGTTCAGTTTCATCAACAATTCTACTCGTATGCACCCGTATTCGTACTCGTACAATACACAGCTTTTAGATGTATGTACTATTGGTATATACACTCCAATGATCAGCTCTTAGCAGCCCATGTGAGTCACCTAACACATGTGGGAACCATCATTTGGCAACTAGCATGAAATATCTCATAAAATTACAAAAATATGAGTAATCATTCATGACTTATTTACATGAAAACAAAATTACATATCCTTTATATCTAATCCATACACCAACGACCAAAAACACCTACAAACACTTTCATTCTTCAATTTTCTTCATCTAATTGATCTCTCTCAAGTTCTATCTTCAAGTTCTAAGTGTTCTTCATAAATTCTACAAGTTCTAGTTACATAAAATCAAGAATACTTTCAAGTTTGCTAGCTCACTTCCAATCTTGTAAGGTGATCATCCAACCTCAAGAAATCTTTGTTTCTTACAGTAGGTTATCATTCTAATACAAGGTAATAATCATATTCAAACTTTGGTTCAATTTCTATAACTATAACAATCTTATTTCAAGTGATGATCTTACTTGAACTTGTTTTCGTGTCATGATTCTGCTTCAAGAACTTCGAGCCATCCAAGGATCCGTTGAAGCTAGATCTATTTTTCTCTTTTCCAGTAGATTTATCCAATGAACTTAAGGTAGTAATGATGTTCATAACATCATTCGATTCATACATATAAAGCTATCTTATTCGAAGGTTTAAACTTGTAATCACTAGAACATAGTTTAGTTAATTCAAAACTTGTTCGCAAACAAAAGTTAATCCTTCTAACTTGACTTTTAAAATCAACTAAACACATGTTCTATATCTATATGATATGCTAACTTAATGATTTAAAACCTGGAAACACGAAAAACACCGTAAAACCGGATTTACGCCGTCGTAGTAACACCGCGGGCTGTTTTGGGTTAGTTAATTAAAAACTATGATAAACTTTGATTTAAAAGTTGTTATTCTGAGAAAATGATTTTTATTATGAACATGAAACTATATCCAAAAATTATGGTTAAACTCAAAGTGAAAGTATGTTTTCTAAAAGGGTCATCTAGACGTCGTTCTTTCGACTGAAATGACTACCTTTACAAAAACTTTGATATTTTGAACATACTTTGATATATATGTATATATTGTTATAGGTTCGTGAATCAACCAGTGGCCAAGTCTTACTTCCCGACGAAGTAAAAATCTGTGAAAGTGAGTTATAGTCCCACTTTTAAAATCTAATATTTTTGGGATGAGAATACATGCAGGTTTTATAAATGTTTTACAAAATAGACACAAGTACGTGAAACTACATTCTATGGTTGAATTATCGAAATCGAATATGCCCCTTTTTATTAAGTCTGGTAATCTAAGAATTAGGGAACAGACACCCTAATTGACGCGAATCCTAAAGATAGATCTATTGGGTCTAACAAACCCCATCCAAAGTACCGGATGCTTTAGTACTTCGAAATTTATATCATATCCGAAGGGTGTCCTGGAATGATGGGGATATTCTTATATATGCATCTTGTTAATGTCGGTTACCAGGTGTTCACCATATGAATGATTTTTATCTCTATGTATGGGATGTGTATTGAAATATGAAATCTTGTGGTCTATTATTATGATTTGATATATATAGGTTAAACCTATAACTCACCAACATTTTTGTTGACGTTTTAAGCATGTTTATTCTCAGGTGATTATTAAGAGTTTCCGCTGTCGCATACTTAAATAAGGACGAGATTTGGAGTCCATGCTTGTATGATATTGTGTAAAAACTGCATTCAAGAAACTTATTTTGTTGTAACATATTTGTATTGTAAACCATTATGTAATGGTCGTGTGTAAACAGGATATTTTAGATTATCATTATTTGATAATCTACGTAAAGTTTTTTAAACCTTTATTGATGAAATAAAGGTTATGGTTTGTTTTAAAATGAATGCAGTCTTTGAAAAACGTCTCATATAGAGGTCAAAACCTCGCAACGAAATCAATTAATATGGAACGTTTTTAATCAATAAGAACGGGACATTTCAGTTGGTATCAGAGCGTTGGTCTTAGAGAACCATAATTTTGCATTAGTGTGTCTTATCGAGTTTGTTAGGATGCATTAGTGAGTCTGGACTTCGACCGTGTTTACTTGAAAAATAATTGCTTAACAAATTTTGTTGGAAACTATATATTTTTAACATGTGAATATTATGTGATATATTAATCTCTTAACGCGTTTGATATTATGTGATAGATGTCTACCTCTAGAACAAGTCCCATTGACTCACCTAATAATAATGAAGAGTCAAATGTAAATTGGAATGATTCGTGGACTGATTCACAAGTTCCCAAAGAGGAACCGGAAGAAGAGTCGGAACTGGAAGAAGAATCGGAACAGTAAGAAGAATCGGAACCGGATGAAGAAATAGAACTGGTGGGGGAAATAATAAAACGGTTAAGTAAAAGAAAATCCTCAACCAACCGACCAAGGTTAATTATGGTCAATGGTGTTTCCGCCAAGGAAGCAAAATATTGGGAGGATTACCAATTCTCCGATGAATCGGATTCCGACGAGAATTCCGATGATGTTATAGAAATTACCCCAACTGAATTTAAAAAGGCAAAAGAAAATAATAAGGGAAAGGGCATAAAAATAGAGAAATCTAATTCCAACCCCGATGAACTTTATATGTATCGTCAACCCCCGAAGTCCTTAAGTTGTAACAATGACCCGGGAACCTCTAAACCACCAGGTTTTTCTAAACCAATGTGGAAAATGAAGGCTCGTATTAGGGGAACATCATATATCCCTAGAAACTTGGCAAAATGAACCAAAACCGAAGAAGAAGAAACAAGCGAGTCGGAATAAGATAGTTGTATTCGTGTGGTGTAATATATGTAATATAGTGTGCTTATGCTTTATGATATATGTAAAAATTGCTTGTATTAATAAGTATTTTTTTTATGAATCTAACTCTTGTCTATTTTACAGTATAAAAATACAAAATGGATAGACAATCCAATATTTTAAGAGACCTACCCGGAGACATGATTGATAAAATCTTGTCTAGAGTCGGTCAGAATTCTTCAGCACAACTATTTAAGGCGAGATCAGTTTGTAAGACATTCGAAGAACGTTCCAAGAATGCCTTGGTTTATAAAAGGCTTTCGTTCGAAAGATGGGGGATATCACATTGGGAAATCCATAAGTTACGATGTGTTTACTTTGACGCATATATTGCGGGGAACCCAAATGCTATTTTACGCAATGGGTTAAGAAATTATTTTGACTCAATATATCCGAATATTGGACTTCGTGATTTAGAAAAAGCGGCTAACATGCAACATAAAGAAGCATGTTATGCTTACAGATTAGTAATGTTCGCTTCTCACCAAAGTGAGAACAAGAACATCGGGCTACAACTATTAAACAAAACGTTCCCACAAGTAACGGAGTCGGTAATTGGGGTAAGAAATGAGGTTTTTAGATTGTTACGGGACTGTTGGACATTACGTAACCCTCGTCCCTTTGACGACGTTACAACACGCTGTCTTATCAAAGGCCATAACAATTATGTTCCACAAGACCAAGGATGGGAAGTAATCCTAGTAAAACCAGAATGCATGACTTGTTTCTGGATGTATGAATTACGTGTCTTTATTGCCTTTGCTGAACGACTTGTGTACTAGCTAGAATTATCTTCACAACCATCTTGTATCAAATTTATTGTGTGCTATATTTCATGCTATATGTAAAATAAGCGGTATTGTAAGTTTGTAAAATATTGTGTAAAAGTTTGAACGCAAAATATTATTATAATCAGTTTTTCATATAGAATTGTAGTAGTTGAATTGTATATTAGCTACTAAGTATGAACTTAACGGGTAGGTACTACCCGAATTTAAACTTATAAAACACTAATATGAAGAAAAAGCTTTTATAAATGAGTTCATATTATGCTACGAAATACTATTAACTACTCTTAATATTCTGTATGATTAACTTGTTCCATTTGACTATTTTGAAGGAAATGGCACCGACTACTCGACACACCGTGAATATGAATGAAGAGGAATTCCGTACTTTTCTAGCTTCAAACATAGCCGCAGTACAGGCTGCGCTACATACCAACAATAACCTTGGATCTAGCAGTACAGGGAATCGTGTAGGATGCACCTACAAAGAATTCACTGCCTGCAAACCTTTGGAATTTGATGGAACCGAAGGACCGATCGGATTGAAACGGTGGACCGAGAAGGTCGAATCGGTGTTTGCCATAAGTAAGTGTACTAAAGAGGACAAAGTGAAGTACGCTATGCATACCTTCACAGGTTCTGCATTAACATGGTGGAATACCTATCTAGAGCAAGTGGGACAAGACGATGCGTACGCACTACCGTGGTCAGCATTCAAGCACTTGATGAACGAGAAGTACCGTCCCAGAACCGAGGTCAATAAGCTCAAGACAGAACTTAGAGGGTTACGAACCCAAGGATTTGATATTACCACGTACGAAAGACGATTCACAGAATTGTGCCTATTGTGTCCGGGAGCATTCGAAGATGAGGAAGAGAAGATCGATGCGTTTGTGAAAGGATTACCGGAAAGAATCCAAGAAGATATAAGTTCACACGAGCCCGCCTCCATATAACAGGCATGTAGAATGGCTCATAAACTAGTGAACTAGATTGAAGAAAGAATTAAAGAACAGACTGCTGAAGAGGCCAATGTGAAGCAAGTCAAAAGAAAGTGGGAGGAAAACGGTGATAAGAATCACCAATACAACAACAACAGCAATTACAACAATAATCGCAACAATTATCCCAACAATCGCAACATCAATCGCAACTACAACAAACGGCCCAACAACAACAACAACAGCAACAACAACAACTACAACAATCATCCCAACAACAATAATAACCGTAACAACAACAACAATCAGAAGCAGCTATGCCAAAGGTGTGAAAAGTATCACTCGGGGTTCTGCACCAAATTTTGCAACAAGTGTAAAAGAAATGTTCATAGCGCGACGAAGTGTGAGGTCTACGGACCAGGGGTTAATAGAACGAAAGGAACAAATGGTGTCGGAACGAGTAATGGCGGAGCAAGTAGTGTCGGAGCAAGTTATGCCAATGTAGTTTGTTATAAATGTGGAAAACAGGGCCACATTATTAGAAATTGCCCGAACCAGGAGAACACGAATGGACAAGGCCACGGAAGAGTTTTCAATATTAATGCGGCAGAGGCACAGGAAGACCCGGAGCTTGTTACGGGTACGTTTCTTATTGACAATAAATCTGCTTACGTTTTATTTGATTCGGGTGCGGATAGAAGCTATATGAGTAGAGATTTTTGTGCTAAATTAAGTTGTCCATTGACGCCTTTGGATAGTAAATTTTTACTCGAATTAGCAAATGGTAAATTAATTTCAGCAGATAATATATGTCGGAATCGAGAAATTAAACTGGTTAGCGAAACATTTAAGATTGATTTGATACCAGTAGAGTTAGGGAGTTTTGATGTGATAATCGGTATGGACTGGTTGAAAGAAGTGAAAGCAGAGATCGTTTGTTACAAAAATGCAATTCGCATTATACGAGAAAAAGGAAAACCCTTAATGGTGTACGGAGAAAAGGGCAACACGAAGCTACATCTTATTAGTAATTTGAAGGCACAAAAACTAATAAGAAAAGGTTGCTATGCTGTTCTAGCACACGTCGAGAAAGTACAAACTGAAGAAAAGAACATCAATGATGTTCCCATTGCAAAAGAATTTCCCGATGTATTTCCGAAAGAATTACCGGGATTACCCCCACATCGATCCGTTGAATTTCAAATAGATATTGTACCAGGAGCTGCACCAATAGCTCGTGCTCCTTACAGACTCGCACCCAGCGAGATGAAAGAACTGCAAAGCCAATTACAAGAACTTTTAGAGCGTGGTTTCATTCGACCAAGCACATCACCGTGGGGAGCTCCTGTTTTGTTTGTCAAGAAGAAAGATGGTACATTCAGGTTGTGTATCGACTACCGAGAGTTGAACAAACTTACCATCAAGAACCGCTACCTACTACCGAGAATCGATGACTTATTTGATCAACTACAAGGCTCGTCTGTTTATTCAAAGATTGACTTACGTTCCGGGTATCATCAAATGTGGGTGAAAGAAGATGATATTCCAAAGACTGCTTTCAGAACACGTTACGGTCATTACGAGTTTATGGTCATGCCGTTTGGTTTAACTAATGCACCAGCTGTGTTCATGGACCTTATGAACCGAGTGTGTGGACCATACCTTGACAAGTTTGTCATTGTTTTCATTGATGACATACTTATTTACTCAAAGAATGACCAAGAACACGGTGAACATTTGAGAAAGGTGTTAGAAGTATTGAGGAAGGAAGAATTGTACGCTAAGTTTTCAAAGTGTGCATTTTGGTTGGAAGAAGTTCAATTCCTCAGTCACATAGTGAACAAAGAAGGTATTAAGGTGGATCCGGCAAAGATAGAAACTGTTGAAAAGTGGGAAACCCCGAAAACTCCGAAACACATACGCCAGTTTTTAGGACTAGCTGGTTACTACAGAAGGTTCATCCAAGACTTTTCCAGAATAGAAAAACCCTTGACTGCATTAACGCATAAAGGGAAGAAATTTGAATGGAATGATGAACAAGAGAAAGCGTTTCAGTTATTGAAGAAAAAGCTAACTACGGCACCTATATTGTCATTGCCTGAAGGGAATGATGATTTTGTGATTTATTGTGACGCATCAAAGCAAGATCTCGGTTGTGTATTAATGCTACGAACGAAGGTGATTGCTTATGCGTCTAGACAATTGAAGATTCACGAACAAAATTATACGACGCATGATTTGGAATTAGGCGCGGTTGTTTTTGCATTAAAGACTTGGAGGCACTACTTATATGGGGTCAAAAGTACTATATATACCGACCACAAAAGTCTTCAACACATATTTAATCAGAAACAACTGAATATGAGGCAGCGTAGGTGGATTGAATTATTGAATGATTACGACTTTGAGATTCGTTACCACCCAGGGAAGGCAAATGTGGTAGCCGATGCCTTGAGCAGGAAGGACAGAGAACCCATTCGAGTAAAATCTATGAATATAATGATTCATAATAACCTTACTACTCAAATAAAGGAGGCGCAACAAGGAGTTTTAAAAGAGGGAAATTTAAAGGATGAAATACCCAAAGGATCGGAGAAGCATCTTAATATTCGGGAAGACGGAACCCGGTATAGGGCTGAAAGGATTTGGGTACCAAAATTTGGAGATATGAGAGAAATGGTACTTAGAGAAGCTCATAAAACCAGATACTCAATACATCCTGGAACGGGGAAGATGTACAAGGATCTCAAGAAACATTTTTGGTGGCCGGGTATGAAAGCCGATGTTGCTAAATACGTAGGAGAATGTTTGACGTGTTCTAAGGTCAAAGCTGAGCATCAGAAACCATCAGGTCTACTTCAACAACCCGAAATCCCGGAATGGAAATGGGAAAACATTACCATGGATTTCATCACTAAATTGCCGAGGACTGCAAGTGGTTTTGATACTATTTGGGTAATAGTTGATCGTCTCACCAAATCAGCACACTTCCTGCCAATAAGAGAAGATGACAAGATGGAGAAGTTAGCACGACTGTATTTAAAGGAAGTCATCTCCAGACATGGAATACCAATCTCTATTATCTCTGATAGGGATGGCAGATTTATTTCAAGATTCTGGCAGACATTACAGCAAGCATTAGGAACTCGTCTAGACATGAGTACTGCCTATCATCCACAAACTGATGGGCAGAGCTAAAGGACGATACAAACGCTTGAAGACATGCTACGAGCATGTGTTATTGATTTCGGAAACAGTTGGGATCGACATCTACCGTTAGCAGAATTTTCCTACAACAACAGCTACCATTCAAGCATTGAGATGGCGCCGTTTGAAGCACTTTATGGTAGAAAGTGCAGGTCTCCGATTTGTTGGAATGAAGTGGGGGATAGACAGATTACGGGTCCGGAGATTATACAAGAAACTACCGAGAAGATCATCCAAATTCAACAACGGTTGAAAACCGCCCAAAGTCGACAAAAGAGCTACGCTGACATTAAAAGAAAAGATATAGAATTTGAAATTGGAGAGATGGTCATGCTTAAAGTTGCACCTTGGAAAGGCGTTGTTAGATTTAGTAAACGAGGGAAATTAAATCCAAGGTATATTGGACCATTCAAGATTATTGATCGTGTCGGACTAGTAGCTTACCGACTTGAGTTACCTCAACAACTCGAGGCTGTACATAACACTTTCCACGTCTCGAATTTGAAGAAATGTTTTGCTAAAGAAGATCTCACTATTCCGTTAGATGAAATCCAAATCAACGAAAAACTTCAATTCATCGAAGAACCCGTCGAAATAATGGATCGTGTGGTTAAAAGACTTAAGCAAAACAAGATACCAATTGTTAAGGTTCGATGGAATGCTCGTAGAGGACCCGAGTTCACCTGGGAGCGTGAAGATCAGATGAAGAAGACATACCCGCATCTATTTCCAGAAGATTCGTCAACACCTTCAACAGCTTAAAATTTCGGGACGAAATTTATTTAACGGGTAGGTACTGTAGTGACCCGAACTTTTCCATGTTTATATATATTAATTGAGATTGATATTTACATGATTAAATGTTTCCAACATGTTAAGCAATCAAACTTGTTAAGACTTGATTAATTGAAATATGTTTCATATAGACAATTGACCACCCAAGTTGATCGGTGATTCACGAACGTTAAAACTTGTAAAAACTATATGATGACATATATATGGATATATATATAGTTAACATGATACTATGATAAGTAAACATATCATTAAGTATATTAACAATGAACTACATATGTAAAAACAAGACTACTAACTTAATGATTTTTAAACGAGACATATATGTAACGATTATCGTTGTAAAGACATTTAATGTATATATATATATATATATATATATATATATATATATATATATATATATATATATATATATATCATATTAAGAGATATTCATACATGATAATATCATGATAATATAATAATTTAAAATCTCATTTGATATTATAAACATTGGGTTAACAACATTTAACAAGATCGTTAACCTAAAGGTTTCAAAACAACACTTACATGTAACGACTAACGATGACTTAACGACTCAGTTAAAATGTATATACATGTAGTGTTTTAATATGTATTTATACACTTTTGAAAGACTTCAATACACTTATCAAAATACTTATAATTAACAAAAATGCTTACAATTACATCCTCGTTCAGTTTCATCAACAATTCTACTCGTATGCACCCGTATTCGTACTCGTACAATACACAGCTTTTAGATGTATGTACTATTGGTATATACACTCCAATGATCAGCTCTTAGCAGCCCATGTGAGTCACCTAACACATATGGGAACCATCATTTGGCAACTAGCATGAAATATCTCATAAAATTACAAAAATATGAGTAATCATTCATGACTTATTTACATGAAAACAAAATTACATATCCTTTATATCTAATCCATACACCAACGACCAAAAACACCTACAAACACTTTCATTCTTTAATTTTCTTCATCTAATTGATCTCTCTCAAGTTCTATCTTCAAGTTCTAAGTGTTCTTCATAAATTCTACTAGTTCTAGTTACATAAAATCAAGAATACTTTCAAGTTTGCTAGCTCACTTCCAATCTTGTAAGGTGATCATCCAACCTCAAGAAATCTTTGTTTCTTACAGTAGGTTATCATTCTAATACAAGGTAATAATCATATTCAAACTTTGGTTCAATTTCTATAACTATAACAATCTTATTTCAAGTGATGATCTTACTTGAACTTGTTTTCGTGTCATGATTCTGCTTCAAGAACTTCGAGCCATCCAAGGATTCGTTGAAGCTAGATCCATTTTTCTCTTTTCCAGTAGGTTTATCCAAGGAACTTAAGGTAGTAGTGATGTTCATAACATCATTCGATTCATACATATAAAGCTATCTTATTCGAAGGTTTAAACTTGTAATCACTAGAACATAGTTTAGTTAATTCTAAACTTG
Organism: Rutidosis leptorrhynchoides; assembly: GCF_046630445.1. Taxonomy (NCBI): domain Eukaryota; kingdom Viridiplantae; phylum Streptophyta; class Magnoliopsida; order Asterales; family Asteraceae; genus Rutidosis; species Rutidosis leptorrhynchoides. The sequence goes on along the minus strand of NC_092341.1, from coordinate 20,019,340 downwards.
TTCGCAAACAAAAGTTAATCCTTCTAACTTGACTTTTAAAATAAACTAAACACATGTTCTATATCTATATGACATGCTAACTTAATGATTTAAAACCTGGAAACACGAAAAACACCATAAAACCGGATTTACGCCGTCGTAGTAACACCGCGGGCTGTTTTGGGTTAGTTAATTAAAAACTATGATAAACTTTGATTTAAAAGTTGTTATTCTAAGAAAATGATTTTTATTATGAACATGAAACTATATCCAAAAATTATGGTTAAACTCAAAGTGGAAGTATGTTTTCTAAAATGGTCATCTAGACGTCGTTCTTTCGACTGAAATGACTACCTTTACAAAAACGACTTGTAACTTATTTTTCTGACTATAAACCTATACTTTTTCTGTTTAGATTCATAAAATAGAGTTCAATATGAAACCATAGCAATTTGATTCACTCAAAACGGATTTAAAATGAAGAAGTTATGGGTAAAACAAGATTGGATAATTTTTCTCATTTTAGCTACGTGAAAATTGGTAACAAATCTATTCCAACCATAACTTAATCAACTTGTATTGTATATTATGTAATCTTGAGATACCATAGACACGTATACAATGTTTCGACCTATCATGTCGACACATCTATATATATTTCGGAACAACCATAAACACTCTATATGTGAATGTTGGAGTTAGCTATACAGGGTTGAGGTTGATTCCAAAATATATATAGTTTGAGTTGTGATCAATACTGAGATACGTATACACTGGGTCGTGGATTGATTCAAGATAATATTTATCGATTTATTTCTGTACATCTAACTGTGGACAACTAGTTGTAGGTTACTAACGAGGACATCTGACTTAATAAACTTAAAACATCAAAATATATTAAAAGTGTTGTAAATATATTTTGAACATACTTTGATATATATGTATATATTGTTATAGGTTCGTGAATCAACCAGTGGCCAAGTCTTACTTCCCGACGAAGTAAAAATCCGTGAAAGTGAGTTATAGTCCCACTTTTAAAATCTAATATTTTTGGGATGAGAATACATGCAGGTTTTATAAATGATTTACAAAATAGACACAAGTACGTGAAACTACATTCTATGGTTGAATTATCGAAATCGAATATGCCCCTTTTTATTAAGTCTGGTAATCTAAGAATTAGGGAACAGACACCCTAATTGACGCGAATCCTAAAGATAGATCTATTGGGCCTAACAAACCCCATCCAAAGTACCGGATGCTTTAGTACTTCGAAATTTATATCATATCCAAAGGGTGTCCCGAAATGATGGGGATATTCTTATATATGCATCTTGTTAATGTCGGTTACCAGGTGTTCACCATATGAATGATTTTTATCTCTATGTATGGGATGTGTATTGAAATATGAAATCTTGTGGTCTATTATTATGATTTGATATATATAGGTTAAACCTATAACTCACCAACATTTTTGTTGACGCTTTAAGCATGTTTATTCTCAGGTGATTATTAAGAGCTTCCGCTGTCGCATACTTAAATAAGGACGAGATTTGGAGTCCATGCTTGTATGATATTGTGTAAAAACTGCATTCAAGAAACTTATTTTGTTGTAACATATTTGTATTGTAAACCATTATGTAATGGTCGTGTGTAAACAGGATATTTTAGATTATCATTATTTGATAATCTACGTAAAGCTTTTTAAACCTTTATTGATGAAATAAAGGTTATGGTTTGTTTTAAACTGAATGCAGTCTTTGAAAAACGTCTCATATAGAGGTCAAAACCTCGCAACGAAATCAATTAATATCGAACGTTTTTAATCAATAAGAACGGGACATTTCATGATGTTTACGAGGGTGTTGCGGTTGACAGCGAATATTGAGAGTAGAAACTCCTCAAACGGTCTAGTGTAATATATATCCATGATACCCACTATAACAACAGTTGGGGTAGAAACCCACCTAGCGCTTTTTCTATAATAGGGTGACCACCGAGCGTATCCCAGATAATTGATTTATCTGTCCGTGTTTTGGCCATGTCCAACCATAAGAGGGAAAATTTTATGAGCGCAAAGACTTTCCAACAAAATTTATAAAACCGGCATCCAAAGTGGCGTAAGAGTTTCTATCAATGAACCTAATGGTAAGTTTCATCCTTAAACCGAGGATGAGAAGAACTGTGATCCAGACACTCTGTAGGGTAATGCGAAAAGTTGATAAAATTAATCAAAGGAGTTTTGAAAAAGCTTTAAACGTTTGATGTGATAACATAAACGGAACGAAGTTCTTAGTAATTTAGAAGTATGTACAATGTGTACCATTTTATATAAAATAATCTGACTTAATTAAACAACTCAATAAAGGTGTGGTTTTAAAATAATTTTGAAGGTATAATTTAGTATGTACTAATCAAAATAGGTTAAGGTAAACTTATTCATTTGAATCTATACGTACATATACGATTTTATAAATTGTATACATGGCAAAATATTTCATTACTTCTATTCGCCCATAAATCCGTGAGAACCACCCAATTAAACAAATGTGTAAAACTCCCGATGATAAACAGGGTATCTGTATTTCAGAGGTTACAAGTTGAAGTAAGATTGTGAAAGATCGAGTAAATGACCTGAATCATCGTGCGACATTTGACCAACAAATGTTACGAGGTCATGAAAACCAATGAGTTAAATGTTGTTTTGACTATTATCAGGACATAAGTCCTTGGGCCAAAACTGTTCTCGAGCGAAGCTGTTGCTAACAAGCGAGTTATGAAAGGGTAGAGCATGAGATAGATAATCTAGTTAAGACGAGCTCCTCGTATATCAACAAATAAGATAATGAATATTTTCTCTACCCATGTAATACATCAGAATTTCAAAATGAGTAGTGTAAAAATTTTCTTTGACTCGCTTTCTATTCCTCATGTCACAATATTGGGACTTCTTTATGAATTAACGTAATATAATCACGTTGGCCTGACGCCATTATATTTCACTAATTCATAGTTCCATTCCAATAGCACTACATGAGGTCAGGACACGTGATCAACCTCGAATTTCCACACAATTTCTCTAAAACAATTTCTTAAACAATGTGCTAAGGATAGCACAAGAGACAAAAATATCGAAAGTAATGAATAGGAGTAACGATGACATAAAAATGTCTTCGAAGTACCAAGAATCTCTAAAAGTCAAGAATGACGTTTTTCGGTTCAAAAACCAAAGCACATAGGCACGTAATAATACAAGAATGTTATATACCTAAATATAATAGCTGACATTGAAATGCCGAGCATTTCGAAGTCAAGAATGACATCTCGTGTAATATAATTCAAACATTATATACATAACCATAATAGATGACATAGAAATGTCAAGAATTTCAGAAGTCAAGAATGACATCCCTCGGTTTCACTACCCGAGGTGTTCTTACAAGGATAAGTTCGCATGAGTCGAAGAATACATTTAAATCGGAATAAGAGTTCCTCCCAGATTCAGAACATAATAGAGATGTATGAATGATAACAATATACATACCAATACGATACAAATAATCACATATAATAATATTTTATAGGCCGGGCTGTAGACTAGACTCACTAATGCACCCTATTGACTCGGGTAACGACATCAATGCAGCCTAGTTCCCTACAACCAGAGCTCTGATATCAACTTTAACGACCCGTCAAAGTACACTTGATGACCATCGTTATCTTGGTCCCACAGCTTGATCATAACTCTATATGAATTTAATAAATAACCTTGCATTCTTTATTTAAAAAATAATTTCCTATAAAGGAAACCTATCAAAATATGTAAGTTTAGAAAAACCATACATTATTACTTAACCAAAAGTAGACCAAAACAAAGTCAACAGCATCCACTATTAAATGTATCAAAATAGAATGCAAGTTATTATTTAACAAAAGCTGTCATCATAAATATGCAGACTCTCTAAGCACAGCGGAAGCAATCAATCATGAACCTGAGAATAAAACATGCGAGTAACTGTCAACAAAAATGTTGAGTGAATTATAGGTTTAATATTGCAAATAATATTTAATTTAAACCGTAAAAATTTATGTTTGAAAACATAAAAACTCCTTTTTGGACCACAAAATTATATGCTAGAAAACATATAAAAATATTATTCCATTTACCTTGAGCCACCTGGTAACCAATTAACCATTTATTTACCCTTGCCAAACACAATAAATAATATACACCGAACAAGTGTATCTACAACAAATTACGAAGTACTAAACATTCCGATTATAAATTGCTAGCGCGACTAGCTCGAAATGGGGTTGTCAAACCCGATAGATCTATCTGTAGGATTCACGTTCACTAGTAGAAACCAGTGATTACAGTTACCAGACTAGGGAATATTTTTGTTCAACTCACAATGAATAATTTAAACCAACTTCCACTTGTGTCCAAAATATAAAATAAATTGCATGTATTCTCATCCCAAAAGATTTAAAATAGAAAATGGGACTATAACTCACCTTAATAGCAAACGAAGTAACCACACAAATATGCGAACATCAAATGAAGTAAAGTGATCAGGAATGATCACAACGCCGACCTATAAATAAAGAAGGTCGATATAAATAACTAACTTAGGTCAAGTCTTAGTATGATAGCTATTGTACAAGTTGCAAGTAGTCATAGAACAATACTCAACATGCATTGGTTTGATCGGAATAGCGTACGGACACACACTTTCTATTTTTAGAAAGTTTCTATTTTTAGCAGGTTTCCATTTTTGGAAAGTTTCTATTTTTGGAAAGTTTCTATTTTAGGAAAGTTTCTATTTTTGAAAAGTTTCTATTTTTGGAAACTTTCTAAATTTAGAAAGTTTCTATTTTTAGAAAGTTTTAAGTTAGGAAAGTTTCCTTATTTAGAAAGTCAACAAAAGTCAACTGAAAGTCAAAGTCAACCGAAAGTCAACTCAAAAGTCAACCTTGGTCAAACATAGTCAATGTTAATTTTAAAAGTGTAAGTTGTAATAATAATGTAAGTTATAATGTTTATTAAAGTTAAATATATCTAATTATGTCATAACATAAGTTTAATTAAATTAAAATGAATTATTAAAGTTAATATAAGTTTAAATGATATAATTAATATAACATAAGTATTTAATTAATTAATTAAATATTAGTCATAATATAAGTATTATTAATTAATAATAAATTTTAAATCATATCATAAGTATTATTAATTAATAATGAATTATTAATCATATCATAAGTTTCTAATTATAATTATTAAATCATAAGTATTTAATAATTAAATTATAATTAAATAATAACTAAGCCTTATAATAATTAAATAATTAATTAATCTTTATTATAAGTCTTATAATAATAATCTTATAATATAAGTTTAATACTTATCATAAGTATTTTCCATTAATAATAAAAGTATTATTAATCATAAGTTTAATTAAAATGTTAATTAAATCATAAGTAATAATTAAATGATATAATAAATATATATCATAAGTCTTAAATTATAATAATTACTTTTTATATCATAAGTAATTAAATGATAATGAAATTCATTATTTATATCATAAGTTTAATAATTAATCATAAGTTTTAAATCAGAAGTTCATCGGGTCGTATCTTGAGCCCCGTGTGTCGGTTTTTGGCGAGCCTTACATATATCTCCACCTAATCAAACCACCCGAAACTTCAGTACACTCAAGAACACACCAAGAACAGCCCACAAGTCGTGGTGGTCAGCCAAGACATCACTTGAAACTTTAATTCAATCAAAATCGTGTTTTAGACGCAACGGGTGATTCGTGGCTCAGATTTAGATGACCCGAACATGAAAGTTTGTCCCATCATTGATCCTAACATACTAACACACCCTAAAGTCACCAAATATGGTCACAAAGTCGGACCAAACCTGGTTCATACCAATATCACATTTCAATCTTAACAAAATACCACTTTGATCATATCTAGGGCTCCGGGAATCGAAACGACATGAATTCGGAGTCTAAAATTAATGTCTTGATGAGAGGAACTCATCTAGATACTTTATTTTAACTTTTATAACAGTCACAATATCATAAATACACGAAATAGCTGCTGTCCCAATTTTATCAAACCGAAAACATGTGTTTATGAGTAATTCTATGCATACAAACACCATTACAACAACAAGTAATCATCATACTATTAAAATATAATCAAAATACAGAAAAATAAAGAAAAATTAAAAATCTAGGATTAGGGTTTATACCCTAATCAAGAATCAAATGATGTAGTCGCGTAGAGAACGAAGAGATGAATCCAATTATACTAAAAGCCCCTTGATCCAAGCTTGTTTTGATTGAAGATGATGATGAAAATGGTGGAGGTTGGAGACGGCTCAATGGAGAAAAAGAGAGGAAGAGAGAAAAATAAAAGCGTAAATGAGAAAGGCTAGGTCAAAAAAAGAAACAATGTGATGACCCGGAAAATTTCGACTTATTTAAACCAATTCTCTATATGATTTAATATTTTCGACATGATAAGCAACGAATTTTGACAAGTTTTAAAACTTTTGAATATGATTTTTTTATATAACGGTTGACCACCCTGTTTGTCCAACGATTCACGAACGTCATAACATGTATTATATACATATTTTAATAAATATAAGTTTTCGATATATACGGAATCATGCGAATAATATTTATATACGAAATGATTAAAAATTTACTATTAAACGATGCTATTTCAAATTAAAAATTTTACGTATAAAGTCATTTTATTTTTATGATATAATTTTTGTATTTTTTTTAAGAAACGAAGTTAAATTAATAATGTACAATTTGTAAAGCACAATGTACAACGTGTAGCTTAAATAGTTGAATTTAAATTAATTCATTTACTATTCACATGAAAACGACATGATAGAAATTATTAATAATAAGTTATATAGAATACCCCTGAAGTATTTAATAAATACGACTTTTTAAAATTTTAAACTTGATTTACGTATCATAATATTATAATATTATGTCGACGAGGAAGAAATCAAAAAATGTGAGCTGGAAAAGGGATCCATGCGATCGCATGGAATTCCCTCACATTCCCCATGCGATCGCATGGGGTCTGATATCAGGCCACATTATAAAGCTCGATCATTTCTGCCATTTTTTTTTACTCAATCTATCTCTCGACCTCTTCTCTCATATATATATATTATATAAATTATTATTATTATTATTATTATTATTGAGATTAATATTATTATTAATCTTATTATTATTAATATTATTAATTAGTATTATACATAAAATACTACGACGAGGTTATGAGCGTGTCACTTTCAAAATGGTTTTCAAGCGGGATAGAGCTAAGGAAATTATGGGTTATTGCCAAGGAGGTTATGGGTAATGTTCGGGGGTATATTTGTGAATCAAACCTAGTGTTTATCATCTCTGTTGCGTCTACGTACTTTCCTACAATATTGAATCTCAATATTGATACGTAAGCACTCATATTTTATCTTTTATATATTAATTGTGTATCCATGTCTAGTGCTCGAGTATATATATTTATACATGCTTGTATGCTAAATTTTGTAATTAAACAGTTTATGATGAATCACGAATTAAATACATATGTTACTGGTAAAAGGTATATGATATGCATGTTTTTGAAAAGCTGGCGAAAAATCAATGACTTTTCATTTAGATAGCGAATAGTTTCGATGAACGGATTAAGAGAGATGGTCAACTGAATTATGATTAACGTTAATTGAAATTGCTTTTGAATCTGCAATTAAGATTTAAACAACTTGTTTACGAGATTGATAAAATGGATTTTTGAATATTACCAACCGAGTAAATGACTCCTTATATAAGATATGTCTCGTTTTGTTGAACTGTTGTCAAAATTGACTTTTTGAAACGACTTTGGATAACTTTTGTATGTCGATCTCGAGCATTAGGATTGTGATACACTATGACCAGACCTAGCTTGATAGACATTTATTGACCAACATATGTTCTCTAGGTTGAGATCTACGGTTATTTGGTAATCCGAGTTTCGGTCATATTTTGGTGAACGACTTTATATGCTGCTAAGGTGAGTTTCATAAGATCCCTTTTACTCTCTACATTTTGGGCTGAGAATACATGCAAATGCTTTATTAACCGATATACAATATTTATATGCGTGAGTTTCATATGATCCCTTTTACTCCTTACATTTTTGGGCTGAGAATACATGCAAATACTTTATTAACTGATTTACAATATTTATATGCGTGAGTTTTATTTGCTCCCTTTTTAAATGCTTTTGCATTATATATTTTTGGGCTGAGAATACATGCACTTTATTTTAAACACAATGGATACAAGTACATACTAAATTCTACACTGAGTTTGAACTGAAAATCCCTTAGCTTTGGTAACTAGTAACTGCCAGTTATAAGAACTGGTGGGCGTGAGTAGTAGTATATGGATCCATAGGGCTTGATATCCCCGTCCGAGCTAGAGCACTAGCCTTTTAACGGACGTATGCTATTTGAGAAGCGTACACGTTGGTTTGCGTGTGTTATTAAGATGATTATACAAAGGGTACAAATTATATATACGTTAAGTTTAGTTACCAGGGTGCTCAATTTCGTAGAATATTTTGATGAACGTTTCTGGATGAAACAACTGAAATCTTGTGATCCACCTTTATGTACAGATTATATGATACATTAAAACTATGAACTCACCAACCTTTGTGTTGACACTTGTTAGCATGTTTATTCTCAGGTTCCCTAGAAGTCTTCCGCTGTTTTCTTATATGTTAGACAAGCTATGTGCATGGAGTCTTGCATGGCATATTTTTCCAAGGAAATGTTGCATTCACCAAATCATCACCAAGTATCTTATTTTGACTGCATTGTCAACGGAAGTACTGTTATAAACTATTATTTATGGTGATTGTCTATATGAAGAAATCATCATATGTCGAAAACCTTTGATTTAAATATTCATTTATGGTGTGTCTTTTCAAAAGAATGCAATGTTTACAAAACGTATCATATAGAGGTCAAATACCTCGCAATGAAATCGATGAATGACGTGTTCGTCCATATGGATTTGGAGCGATCGTCACAGTTGGTATCAGAGCGTTGGTCCTAGCGAACCAGGTCTTGCATGAGTGTGTCTAACTGATAGTTGTTAGGATGCATTAGTAAGTCTGGACTTCGACCGTGTCTGCATGTTAAAAGTTTTGCTTATTATTTCTTGTCAGAAATTACATGCTTATCATTCTTAAAGTCTAAACACGTTTTTCTGCATTTATTGCATAAATAGTGTATAGAAAAAAATTCATATCTTAGCGTATCTGTTACTGTAAACTTTTCCTGACATCTTCCGAAAATTTCTCCGTGATTTATGGAATTTGATATTATATATACATATGTAAATTATGTATTGAAGAATACCAAACTAAATTCTATAATCTAATTCATATCAAAAATCATCTCCCTAATTATACAAGATGGATCCCGTATCTAGTTCAAATTCCTTAAACTCTGACAGCTATTCCGATATGGATATTCACCTGAACTCCGAAGACAGTGTAACCGGAATGGATCAATCAATTAGCCATCATCTATTCTGGATGAATTGGGGATGGGTTCGTAGCTTACTTAGTCATTGGAGACAAGAAGAAGGCGATCCCTTCCATCCACCACATTGCCCTCTTGGCGAAGAACCTGAAGCACTTACCGGCGAACCTGTTCGTAATACCATTTTCTCTCTCATTTCCAGAGTATCTAGTCATGATTATATACTATCTCACATTCTAAATCTTATTCGTCCGCTCATCCAAACCACCGATCATCCCGGTATAATAGAAGAAGTCAACGAGCTTCGCGCTCGGGTAGTGGCTTTGGAGAATATGGTGCGAAGGTTACAAACACCAGCAGCAGCACCAGCAGCATAACCAGTACCACCATCATCAACAACAATAGTACCATTACCACCACCAACAACATCCGCATCGCAAACCTCAACTTCACAATCTGTTCCACGAGCATCAACGTCATACGCACAGTAGTTACCAAGAAATACCAGCAACAATAACCAATGAAGTATTAACTCATTTTCCCTGAAGAAATTTTATGTATATTTAGTATATATGAATTTTGAAATCAAAATAAATCTTTTCGTACTAAGCTATTACGTGTGAAACTTAACTGGTAGGTACTACTCGGTTAGTTCATATTACTAATATGCAATGATGTGCATCCTTCCTTAACAACTTAACCATTGTTAACTACAATCTCTGTTTCAATCCAAAGAATTCCGTTTCATAATAAACCAAGTGTATTATTCAATAATATGGTTGATTTTACACTTTCATCTTCGATGCACTCGAAACTTTCTAGAAAACATCATTTGCACCTTGCGAAGTTTGCAAGAATTCCACGAATATCAACACCCTTCACCAAGGAATATCAATAAGAATAAATAATGAAGTATTGATTTCATTAGCGAAATACTCCGCAAAGATTATGTAATCTTTAATATTTTAGAGATTATTCATTTCTAATTCAAGCCGAAAATCAAATGAGCTTAATATGATATTAACTCATTAAATATGTATTACATCTGAAGAAAATATACATACATATATTTTCATAAAAACGGTAATAAAAATTCTTTTGTACAAAGTATTAATTGTGAAATCTTTAACGGGTAGGTAATACTCGGGAAATATATAAGTTCACAATTAATATGTTATATTGTACATTCTTCAACTTTGATTCAAAAATTATTAACTATGCTCACAGCGATATACAATCGTTTTCATACAAATTCAATTACATATTCTGATATTAACGGATCAGAATCCAAGTCATAACTCTGAACCGGTGAAATCATTCTTAGATCTCTACATCTTTCAAAGCTATACTTTGACTTCAAAACTGTGAAAGATCCTTTGGTATTGTTTTTACCAAAAATAACCTTGCAATTCCTTTTCAAAGTATCCAGTATTATCAACCATTCAACCAGTCAACGACGACCTTTCAGACTTGTAACTTTGGCATATACGTTTTTGTTACTGGGGAACCTTTCATGTTCCACCACATTAACAGTAAATGTACCAGCAAATTCATTAATCTGTGACTTAAAGTCTCTTCGAAAAACCATTATAATTGTTCATTGAAACCCTATCATGTACTCATCCACATATTGTAACGGTAATTGCCATACCAACTACCGGGAATTAGCAATCAGTATTTTGAATCTCGCAACATTTTCTACGACAACAGTTATATATAGATAACATCTATCTTCTAGACTTACATACTTCGAGTGAGAAGTTTCTGAAAAACACCCCAAACTACGAAACTAGTTCTCCGAATTTTGGAAAAATGCTGATGAAGAAGCAAAAACTGTAAACGACTTTAACAGTCGAAAGTTTGATGATAAAGAGTAGTGTGTTGGAAAAGCACAGAAAAAGAGAAGGTTTGAAACTGGAAAACGGATTGAGCAAAGTATGAAGGAAGCTGTAGACAAATCACAAGGACGAAATCTACCTTCAAAGAATCCAAATGATTCAGTGTCTGTTAAAACCATTAGTAAGAACCTTACTTCTTATTCTAAACCTTCACAGACAGATTTTCTGCATCATCCTCTGATATTAGAAATTCTAAGATATCATCGTATCTTCCATTATAAATATCCTCCATATTCTGAAGATATTTTCATAACTATTCTTATATGAAATCATTCATCTCTTCGCGCTATCTGTGTTACATCATAAAAGAAACTATTTTAGTTTCTAAAATCTGAAAAAAATTCGAAAAATGAATGTTTTGAAGTAGTGTTGGGAACTAAAGCATGAATTAGTATAATATAATGACACTTGATCAACGTGATTATATTACAATAAGTCATGCTGAGTTTCTAATGAAACGTGATAAAGGTTCACAGATCACACCCTCATCATGAACCATGTTACATAACTCTTTTATTCTATTTAACCTCTAAACATATCAAGAAAATATTTTTCTTGATGATTCGGTCTTTTCCGGATATTCTGCTAATTTGAAAAATCAAGATCGTGCCATTACGATTACCTTCTCAGAACATTAACTATGTTCATCCAAAACTCCATACCTACGAATTCTGGACCATTATTCGTTTGACTTAAGGTCGGGAAGAGAAAACGAAAGCATGAAGCTCCGAAATATAATGGAGAATATAAAGCCCGATAACAACCCCGAAATTACAAACCGTGTATATCAATGCGTATAGCAATATAAAGACACGGGAGAATGAAAAACACTATAACCCCAAGGTAATGGTAGAAGAAAATAACTTCCTCTGGTGGTAGATGAAAAAGAAGAATGACAGATATAAAAGTTAGGAGTATATCAAGAATCAGAACTGGATTAAGCATTTCACAATCTTTTGGAAGTATGAAATAAGGAAGAAGATGTAGGAGTGGTGAAAATAATGAAACGGAAGTGGTTAATTTATAGCGAAATATCAGACATAGCAATCGAGGCAGATTACGCATTTAATCAAAGGAAATCCTAATTTCCGCAATTACCGAAGAATCAAATCTTATTTAGATTATGAATATTTTCTATTCTTTAAATTCCGAAAATCAATCGTTACTACGTCAAGAGATAAGATGCATCTCTATTCTTCATTTCACTCTTTCACGATAACTTCCCTCATACGCTTCGAGTAATTGGATTGTTTTATCCATATTATTCAACGGTGATAGAAATTCTATTTATCAACTCATATTCGTCATAAAAACATTTTTATTGTTAACCATGACGACCTCACTCAAATTTCGGGACGAAATTTCTTTAACGGGGAGGTACTGTGATGACCCGGAAAATTTCGACTTATTTAAACCAATTCTCTATATGATTTAATATTTTCGACATGATAAGCAACGAATTTTGACAAGTTTTAAAACTTTTGAATATGATTTTTTTATATAACGGTTGACCACCCTGTTTGTTCAACGATTCACGAACGTCATAACATGTATTATATACATATTTTAATAAATATAAGTTTTCGATATATACGGAATCATGCGAATAATATTTATATACGAAATGATTAAAAATTTACTATTAAACGATGCTATTTCAAATTAAAAATTTTACGTATAAAGTCATTTTATTTTTATGATATAATTTTTGTATTTTTTTTAAGAAACGAAGTTAAATTAATAATGTACAATTTGTAAAGCACAACGTACAACGTGTAGCTTAAATAGTTGAATTTAAATTAATTCATTTACTATTCACATGAAAACGACATGATAGAAATTATTAATTATAAGTTATATAGAATACCCCTGAAGTATTTAATAAATACGACTTTTTAAAATTTTAAACTTGATTTACGTATCATAATATTATAATATTATGTCGACGAGGAAGAAATCAAAAAATGTGAGCTGGAAAAGGGATCCATGCGATCGCATGGAATTCCCTCACATTCCCCATGCGATCGCATGGGGTCTGATATCAGGCCACATTATAAAGCTCGATCATTTCTGCCATTTTTTTTTACTCAATCTATCTCTCGACCTCTTCTCTCATATATATATATTATATAAATTATTATTATTATTATTATTATTATTATTGAGATTAATATTATTATTAATCTTATTATTATTAATATTATTAATTAGTATTATACATAAAATACTACGACGAGGTTATGAGCGTGTCACTTTCAAAATGGTTTTCAAGCGGGATAGAGCTAAGGAAATTATGGGTTATTGCCAAGGAGGTTATGGGTAATGTTCGGGGGTATATTTGTGAATCAAACCTAGTGTTTATCATCTCTGTTGCGTCTACGTACTTTCCTACAATATTGAATCTCAATATTGATACGTAAGCACTCATATTTTATCTTTTATATATTAATTGTGTATCCATGTCTAGTGCTCGAGTATATATATTTATACATGCTTGTATGCTAAATTTCGTCGTTAAACAGTTTATGATGAATCACGAATTAAATATATATGTTACTGGTAAAAGGTATATGATATGCATGTTTTTGAAAAGCTGGCGAAAAATCAATGACTTTTCATTTAGATAGCGAATAGTTTCGATGAACGGATTAAGAGAGATGGTCAACTGAATTATGATTAACGTTAATTGAAATTGCTTTTGAATCTGCAATTAAGATTTAAACAACTTGTTTACGAGATTGATAAAATGGATTTTTGAATATTACCAACCGAGTAAATGACTCCTTATATAAGATATGTCTCGTTTTGTTGAACTGTTGTCAAAATTGACTTTTTGAAACGACTTTGGATAACTTTTGTATGTCGATCTCGAGCATTAGGATTGTGATACACTATGACCAGACCTAGCTTGATAGACATTTATTGACCAACATATGTTCTCTAGGTTGAGATCTACGGTTATTTGGTAATCCGAGTTTCGGTCATATTTTGGTGAACGACTTTATATGCTGCTAAGGTGAGTTTCATAAGATCCCTTTTACTCTCTACATTTTTGGGCTGAGAATACATGCAAATGCTTTATTAACCGATATACAATATTTATATGCGTGAGTTTCATATGATCCCTTTTACTCCTTACATTTTTGGGCTGAGAATACATGCAAATACTTTATTAACTGATTTACAATATTTATATGCGTGAGTTTTATTTGCTCCCTTTTTAAATGCTTTTGCATTATATATTTTTGGGCTGAGAATACATGCACTTTATTTTAAACACAATGGATACAAGTACATACTAAATTCTACACTGAGTTTGAACCGAAAATCCCTTAGCTTTGGTAACTAGTAACTGCCAGTTATAAGAACTGGTGGGCGCGAGTAGTAGTATATGGATCCATAGGGCTTGATATCCCCGTCCGAGCTAGAGCACTAGCCTTTTAACGGACGTATGCTATTTGAGAAGCGTACACGTTGGTTTGCGTGTGTTATTAAGATGATTATACAAAGGGTACAAATTATATATACGTTAAGTTTAGTTACCAGGGTGCTCAATTTCATAGAATATTTTGATGAACGTTTCTGGATGAAACAACTGAAATCTTGTGATCCACCTTTATGTACAGATTATATGATACATTAAAACTATGAACTCACCAACCTTTGTGTTGACACTTGTTAGCATGTTTATTCTCAGGTTCCCTAGAAGTCTTCCGCTGTTTTCTTATATGTTAGACAAGCTATGTGCATGGAGTCTTACATGGCATATTTTTCCAAGGAAACGTTGCATTCACCAAATCATCACCAAGTATCTTATTTTGACTACATTGTCAACGGAAGTACTGTTATAAACTATTATTTATGGTGATTGTCTATATGAAGAAATCATCATATGTCGAAAACCTTTGATTTAAATATTCATTTATGGTGTGTCTTTTCAAAAGAATGCAATGTTTACAAAACGTATCATATAGAGGTCAAATACCTCGCAATGAAATCGATGAATGACTTGTTCGTCCATATGGATTTGGAGCGATCGTCACAAACAAGTAGTAAAACATGAAAGTAATTTGTGAAATGAGCTAAACCACCCCCTATGTGGGATTTTCGGCCAAAAGAGGGTTAGGGTGGGCCCCTTAGTGGGCCAATTTGATAAATGGAAGAATTCTTGTGGCCCTAGTGCCCAAACGAAGCCCGAAGTGCGAAAACACCGCTACGCGATTAAATATTCAGAGAGATAACGCGTACGCGACAAATAAAATATATAAATACTATATATATTCATATGACATCAAAATATCATATTTAAAATAATTTGGACTTAAAAATCCTAAAAGCTTGACCGTTGGTTTGAAAACCGAAAAGATTCGCCGGATAGAAATTCACGACACGTAGAAACGTACAACTTAAAATATGAATACAAATATTCATATAACACATAATAATTAATATATTATTACAAAAATAATAATATATATCATAGAAATGACGTGGCACGAATAACAATTAACGGTCGTTAAATAATTAACGGTAAAAGATAACGGAAAGAGTAGGGTCGTTACAATAGTTTTTAATTAACTAACACAAAACAGCCCGCGGTGTTACTACGACGGCGTATATCCGGTTTTACGGTATTTTTTGTGTTTTCAGGTTTTAAATCATTAAGTTAGCATATCATATAGATATAGAACATGTGTTTATTTGATTTTAAAAGTCAAGTTAGAAGGATTAACTTTTGTTTGCGAACAAGTTTAGAATTAACTAAATTATGTTCTAGTGATTACAAGTTTAAACCTTCGAATAAGGTAGTTTTATATATATGAATCGAATGATGTTATGAACATCATTACTACCTCAAGTTTTGTGGATAAACCTACTGGAAATGAGAAAAATAGATCTAGCTTCAAAGGATCCTTGGATGGATTGAAAGTTCTTGAAGTAGAATCATGACATAAAAATAAGTTCAAGTAAGATTTCCACTCGAAATAAGATTGTTAAAGTTATAGAAATTGAATCAAAGTTTGAATATGAGTATTACCTTATATTAGAAAGATATCTTACTGTAAATAAGAAAGATTTCTTGAGGTTGGATGATCACTCAAAGTGGATTTGCAAGATTGGAAGTAAGCTAGCAAACTTGGAAGCATTGTTGGTGAAATGTCCCGTTCTTATTGATTAAAAACGTTCCATATTAATTGATTTCGTTGCAAGGTTTTGACCTCTATATGAGACGTTTTTCAAAGACTGCATTCATTTTAAAACAAACCATAACCTTTATTTCATCAATAAAGGTTTAAAAAGCTTTACGTAGATTATCAAATAATGATAATCTAAAATATCCTGTTTACACACGACCATTACATAATGATTTACAATACAAATATGTTACAATGAAATAAGTTTCTTGAATGCAGTTTTTACACAATATCATACAAGCATGGACTCCAAATCTCGTCCTTATTTAAGTATGCGACAGCAGAAGCTCTTAATAATCACCTAAGAAAAAACATGCTTAAAACGTCAACAAAAATGTTGGTGAGTTATAGGTTTAACCTATATATTATCAAATCATAATAATAGACCACAAGATTTCATATTTCAATACACATCCCATACATGGAGATAAAAATCATTCATATGGTGAACACCTGGTAACCGACATTAACAAGTTGCATATTTAAGAATATCCCCATCATTCCGGGACACCCTTCGGATATGATATAAATTTCGAAGTACTAAAGCATCTGGTACTTTGGATGGGGTTTGTTAGGCCCAATAGATCTATCTTTAGGATTCGCGTCAATTAGGGTGTCTGTTCCCTAATTCTTAGATTACCAGATTTAATAAAAAGGGGCATATTCGATTTCGATAATTCAACCATAGAATGTAGTTTTACGTACTTGTGTCTATTTTGTAAATCATTTATAAAACCTGCATGTATTCTCATCCCAAAAATATTAGATTTTAAAAGTGGGACTATAACTCACTTTCACAGATTTTTACTTCGTCGGGAAGTAAGACTTGGCCACTGGTCGATTCACGAACCTATAACAATTATGTACATATATATCAAAGTATGTTCAAAATATATTTACAACACTTTTAATACATTTTGATGTTTTAAGTTCATTAAGTCAGCTGTCCTCGTTAGTAACCTACAACTAGTTGTCCACAGTTAGATGTACAGAAATAAATCGATATATATTATCTTGAATCAATCCACGACCCAGTGTATACATATCTCAGTATTGATCACAACTCAAACTATATGTATTTTGGAATCAACCTCAACCCTGTATAGCTAACTCCAACATTCACATATAGAGTGTCTATGGTTGTTCCGAAATATATTTAGATGTGTCGACATGATAGGTTGAAACATTGTATACGTGTCTATGGTATCTCAAGATTACATAATATACAATACAAGTTGATTAAGTTATGGTTGGAATAGATTTGTTACCAATTTTCACGTAGCTAAAATGAGTAGTTTTTACCAATTTTGTTTTGCTCGCCATTTCTTCGTTTCTAATCCGTTTTGAGTGATTTAAGTGGCCACGGTTTCGTATTGAACTTGACTTTATGAAACTATACAGAAAAGGTATAGGTTTATAGTCGGAAATACAAGTTACAAGTCATTTTTGAAAGAGGTAGTCATTTCCGTCGAAAGAACGACATCTTGATGACTGTTTTGAAAAACATACTTTCGCTTTGAGTTTAACCATGATTTTTGGATATGGTTTCATGTTCATAAGAAAAATCATTTTCCCAGAAGTATAGCTTTTAAATCAAAGTTTTTCATAGTTTTTAATTATCCTAACCAAAACAGCCCCCGGTTGTAACTACGACGGCGTAAATATGGTTTTATGGTGTTTATCGTGTTTCCGGGTTTTAAATCATTAAGTTAGCATATCATATAGATATAGATCATGTGTGTAGTTGATTTTAAAAGTGTAGTTAGAAGGATTAACTTTATTTGCGAACAAGTTTAGAATTAACTAAACTATGTTCTAGTGATTACTAGTTTACCACTTCGAATATGATAGCTTTTTATGTATGAATCGAATGATGTTATGAACATCATTACTACCTTAAGTTCCTTAGATAAACCTACTGGAAAAGAGAAAAATGGATCTAGCTTCAACGGATCCTTGGATGGCTCGAAGTTCTTGAAGCAGAATCATGACACGAAAACAAGTTCAAGTAAGATCATCACTTGAAATAAGATTGTTATAGTTATAGAAATTGAACCAAAGTTTGAATATGATTATTACCTTGTATTAGAATGATAACCTACTATAATAAACAAATATTTCTTGAGGTTGGATGATCACCTTACAAGATTGGAAGTGAGCTAGCAAACTTGAAAGTATTCTTGATTTTATGTAACTAGAACTTGTAGAATTTATGAAGAACACTTAGAACTTGAAGTTAGAACTTGAGAGAGATCAATTATATGAAGAAAATTGAAGAATTAAAGTATTTGTAGGTGTTTTTGGTCGTTGGTATATGGATTAGATATAAAGGATATGTAATTTTGTTTTCATGTAAATAAGTCATGAATGATTACTCATATTTTTGTAATTTTATGAGATATTTCATGCTAGTTGCCAAATGATGGTTCCTACATGTGTTAGGTGACTCACATGGGCTGCTAAGAACTGATCATTGGAGTGTATATACCAATAGTACATACATCTAAAAGCTGTGTATTGTACGAGTACGAATATGGGTACATACGAGTAGAATTGTTGATGAAACTGAACGAGGATGTAATTGTAAGCATTTCTGTTAAGTAGAAGTATTTTGATAAGTGTCTTGAAGTCTTTCAAAAGTGTATGAATACATATTAAAACACTACATGTATATAAATTTTAACTGAGTCGTTAAGTCATCGTTAATCGTTACATGTAAGTGTTGTTTTGAGACCTTTAGGTTAACGATCTTGTTAAATGTTGTTAACCCAAAGTTTATAATATCAATTGAGATTTTAAATTATTATATTATCTTGATATTATGATATATTAATATATCTTAATATGATATATACATTTAAATGTCGTTACAACGATAATCGTAACATATATGTCTCGTTTCGAAATCCTTAAGTTAGTAGTCTTGTTTTTACTTATGTAGTTCATTGTTAATACACTTAAAGATATATTTAATTATCATATTATCATGTTATATATAATATAACAATGTATGAATATGCTTCATATATATTTAGTAAGACGTGGTTATAACGATAATCGTTATATGTATCGTTTCGAGTTTCATACGTCAATAGTCTCCTTTTTAAGTATATAACTTATTGTTACTATTTTTAATGAGATACTTGATGATCATTATATCATGTTAAACATATATATTTATTCATTTATATATCATCATGTCATATACAACTTATAGCGCTCGTGAATCATTGGTCAAACTGGGTAATCAGACGTTTGCAAAATTTCCGTTTCAATTAACCAAGTCTTAACAAGTTTGATTGCTTAACATGTTGGAAACATTTAATCATGTAAATATAGTTTTCATTAAACATATAATCATAGAAAGGTTCGAAAAAGTTCGGGTCACTACAGTACCTACCCGTTAAATAAATTTCGTCCCAAAATTTTAAGCGATTGGAGGTGTTGGCTCATCTTCTGGAAATAAGTGCGGGTACTTCTTCTTCATCTGATCTTCTCGTTCCCAGGTGAACTCGGGTCCTCTATGAACATTCCATCAAACCTTAACAATCGATATCTTGTTTTGTTTAAGTCTCTTAACCTCACGATCCATTATTTCAACGGGTTCTTCAATGAATTGAAGTTTTTCATTGATTTGAATTTCGTCCAACGGAATAGTGAGATCTTCTTTAGCAAAACATTTCTTCAAATTTGAGACGTGGAAAGTGTTATGTACAGCCACGAGTTGTTGAGGTAACTCAAGTCGGTAAGCTACTGGTCCGACACGATCAATAATCTTGAATGGTCCGATATACCTTGGATTTAATTTCCCTCATTTACCAAATCGAACAATGCCTTTCCAAGGTGCAACTTTAAGCATGACCATCTCTCCAATTTCAAATTCTATATCTTTTCTTTTAATGTCAGCGTAGCTCTTTTGTCAACTTTGGGTGATTTTCAACCGTTGTTGAATTTGGATGATCTTCTCGGTAGTTTCTTGTATTATCTCCGGACCCGTAATCTGTCTATCCCCCACTTCACTCCAAAAAATCGGAGACCTACACTTTCTACCATAAAGTGCTTCAAACGGCGCCATCTCAATGCTAGAATGGTAGCTGTTATTGTAGGAAAATTCTGCTAACAGTAGATGTCGATCCCAACTGTTTCCGAAATCAATAACACATGCTCGTAGCATGTCTTCAAGCGTTTGTATCGTCCTTTTGCTCTGCCCATCAGTTTGTGGATGATAGGCAGTACTCATGTCTAGACGAGTTCCTAATGCTTGCTGTAATGTCTGCCAGAATCTTGAAATAAATCTACCATCCCTATCAGAGATAATAGATATTGGTATTCCATGTCTGGAGACGACTTCCTTCAAATACAGTCGTGCTAAGTTCTCCATCTTGTCTTCTTCTCTTATTGGCAGGAAGTGTGCTGATTTGGTGAGACGATCAACTATTACCCAAATAGTATCAAAACCACTTGTAGTCCTTGGCAATTTAGTGATGAAATCCATGGTAATGTTTTCCCATTTCCATTCCGGGATTTCGGGTTGTTGAAGTAGACCTGATGGTTTCTGATGCTCAGCTTTGACCTTAGAACACGTCAAACATTCTCCTACGTATTTAGCAACATCGGCTTTCATACCCGACCACCAAAAATGTTTCTTGAGATCCTTGTACATCTTCCCCGTTCCAGGATGTATTGAGTATCTGGTTTTATGAGCTTCTCTAAGTACCATTTCTCTCATATCTCCAAATTTTGGTACCCAAATCCTTTCAGCCCTATACCGGGTTCCGTCTTCCCGAATATTAAGATGCTTCTCCGATCCTTTGGGTATTTCATCCTTTAAATTTCCCTCTTTTAAAACTCCTTGTTGCGCCTCCTTTATTTAAGTAGTAAGGTTATTGTGAATCATTATATTCATAAATTTTACTCGAATGGGTTCTCTGTCCTTCCTGCTCAAGGCGTCGGCTACCACATTTGCCTTCCCCGGGTGGTAACGAATCTCAAAGTCGTAATCATTCAACAATTCAATCCACCTACGCTGCCTCATATTCAGTTGTTTCTGATTAAATATGTGTTGAAGACTTTTGTGGTCGTTATATATAATACTTTTGACCCCATATAAGTAGTGCCTCCAAGTCTTTAATGCAAAAACAACCGCGCCTAATTCCAAATCATGCATCGTATAATTTTGTTCGTGAATCTTCAATTGCCTAGACGCATAAGCAATCACCTTCGTTCGTTGCATTAATACACAACCGAGACCTTGCTTTGATGCGTCACAATAAATAACAAAATCATCATTCCCTTCAGGCAATGACAATATAGGTGCCGTAGTTAGCTTTTTCTTCAATAACTGAAACGCTTTCTCTTGTTCATCCTTCCATTCAAATTTCTTCCCTTTATGCGTTAATGCAGTCAAGGGTTTTGCTATTCTGGAAAAGTCTTGGATGAACCTTCTGTAGTAACCAGCTAGTCCTAAAAACTGGCGTATGTGTTTCGGAGTTTTCGGGGTTTCCCACTTTTCAACAGTTTCTATCTTTGCCGGATCCACCTTAATACCTTCTTTGTTCACTATGTGACCGATGAATTGAACTTCTTCCAACCAAAATGCACACTTTGAAAACTTAGCGTACAATTCTTCCTTCCTCAATACTTCTAACACCTTTCTCAAATGTTCACCGTGTTCTTGGTCATTCTTTGAGTAAATAAGTATGTCATCAATGAAAACAATGACAAACTTGTCAAGGTATGGTCCACACACTCGGTTCATAAGGTCCATGAACAAAGCTGGAGCATTAGTTAAACCAAACGGCATGACCATAAACTCGTAATGACCGTAACGTGTTCTGAAAGCAGTCTTTGGAATATCATCTTCTTTCACCCGCATTTGATGATACCCGGAACGTAAGTCAATCTTTGAATAAACAGACGAGCCTTGTAGTTGATCAAATAAGTCATCGATTCTCGGTAGTGGGTAGCGGTTCCTGATGGTAAGTTTGTTCAACTCTCGGTAGTCGATACACAACCTGAATGTACCATCTTTCTTCTTGACAAACAAAACAGGAGCTCCCCACAGTGATGTGCTTGGTCGAATGAAACCACGCTCTAAAAGTTCTTGTAATTGGCTTTATAGTTCTTTCATCTCGCTGGGTGCGAGTCTCTAAGGAGCACGAGCTATTGGTGCAGCTCCTGGTACAAGATCTATTTGAAAATCAACGGATCGATGTGGGGGTAATCCCGGTAATTCTTTCGGAAATACATCGGGAAATTCTTTTGCGACGGGAACATCATTGATGCTCTTTTCTTCAGTTTGTACTTTCTCGACATGTGCTAGAACAGCATAGCAACCTTTTCTTATTAGTTTTTGTGCCTTCAAATTACTAATAAGATGTAGCTTCGTGTTGTCCTTTTCTCCGTACACCATTAAGGGTTTTCCTTTTTCTCGTATAACGCGAATTGCATTTTTGTAACAAACGATCTCTGCTTTCACTTCTTTCAACCAGTCCATACCGATTATCACATCAAAACTCCCTAACTCTACTGGTATCAAGTCAATCTTAAATGTTTCGCTAACCAGTTTAATTTCTCGATTCCGACATTTATTATCTGCTGAAATTAATTTACCATTTGCTAATTCGAGTAAAAATTTACTATCTAAAGGCGTCAATGGACAACTTAATTTAGCACAAAAATCTCTACTCATATAGCTTCTATCCGCACCCGAATAAAATAAAACGTAGGCAGATTTATTGTTAATAAGAAACGTACCCGTAACAAGCTCCGGGTCTTCCTGTGCCTCTGCCGCATTAATATTGAAAACTCTTCCGTGGCCTTGTCCATTCGTGTTCTCCTGGTTCGGGCAATTTCTAATAATGTGGCTCGGTTTTCCACATTTATAACAAACTACATTGGCATAACTTGCTCCGACACTACTTGCTCCGCCATTACTCGTTCCGACACCATTTGTTCCTTTCGTTCTGTTAACCCCTGGTCCGTAGACCTTACACTTCGCCGCGCTATGACCATTTCTTTTACACTTGTTGCAAAATTTGGTGCAGAACCCCGAGTGATACTTTTCACACCTTTGGCATAGCTGCTTCTGATTATTGTTGTTGTTGCGGTTGTTGTTATTGTTGGGATGATTGTTATAGTTGTTGTTGTTGTTGTTGTTATTGTTGTTGTTGTTGTTGTTGGGCCATTTGTTGTAGTTGCGATTGATGTTGTGATTGTTGGGATAGTTGTTGCGATTATTTTTGTAATTGCTGCTGTTGTTGTATTGGTGATTCTTATCACCGTTTTCCTCCCACTTTCTTTTGACTTGCTTCACATTGGCCTCTTCAGCCGCCTGTTCTTTAATTCTTTCCTCAAACTGGTTCACTAGTTTGTGAGCCATTCTACATGCCTGTTGTATGGAGGCGGGCTCGTGTGAACTTATATCTTCTTAGATTCTTTCCGGTAATCCTTTCACAAACGCGTCGATCTTCTCTTCCTCATCTTCGAACGCTCCCGGACACAATAGGCATAATTCTGTGAATCGTCTTTCGTACGTGGTAATATCAAATCCTTGGGTTCGTAACCCTCTAAGTTCTGTCATGAGCTTATTGACCTCGGTTCTGGGATTGTACTTCTCGTTCATCAAGTGCTTGAATGCTGACCACGGTAGTGCGTAAGCATCATCTTGTCCCACTTGCTCTAGATAGGTATTCCACCATGTTAACGCAGAACCTGTGAAGGTATGCGTAGCGTACTTCACTTTGTCCTCTTCAGTACACTTACTTATGGCAAACACCGATTCGACCTTCTCGGTCCACCGTTTCAATCCGATCGGTCCTTCAGTTCCATCAAATCCCAAAGGTTTGCAGGCAGTGAATTCTTTGTAGGTGCATCCTACACGATTTCCTGTACTGCTAGATCCAAGGTTATTGTTGGTATGTAGCGCAGCCTGTACTGCGGCTATGTTTGAAGCAAGAAAGGCACGAAATTCCTCTTCGCTCATATTCAAGGTGTGTCGAGTAGTCGGTGCCATTTCCTTCAAAATAGTCAAATGAAACGAGTTAATTATATAGAATATCAAGAGTAGTAAATAGTATTTCGTAGCGTAATATGAACTTATTTATAAAAGCTTTTTCTTCATATTAGCGTTTTATAAGTTTAAATTCGGGTAGTACCTACCCGTTAAGTTCATACTTAGTAGCTAATATACAATTCAACTACTACAATTCTATATGAAAAACTGATTATAATAATATTTCGCGTTCAAACTTTAACACAATATTTTACAAACTTACAATACCGGTTATTTTACATATAACATGAAATATAGCACACAATAAATTTGATACAAGATGGTTGTGAAGATAATTCTAGCTAGTACACAAGTCGTTCAGCAAAGGCAATAAAAACACGTAATTCATACGTCCAGAAACAAGTCATGCATTCTGGTTTTACTAGGACTACTTCCCATCCTTGGTCTTGTGGAACATAACTGTTATGGCCGTTGATAAGACAACGTGTTGTAACGTCGTCAAAGGGACGAGGGTTACGTAATGTCCAACAGTCTCATAATAACCTAAAAACCTCATTTCTTACCCCAATTACCGACTCCGTCACTTGTGGGAACGTTTTGTTTAATAGTTGTAGCCCGATGTTCTTGTTCTCACTTTGGTGAGAAGTGAACATTACTAACCCGTAAGTATAACATGCTTCTTTATGTTGCATGTTAGCCGCTTTTTCTAAATCACGAAGTCCTATATTCGGATATATTGAGTGAAAATAATTTCTTAACCCGTTGCGTAAAATAGCATTTGGGTTCCCCGCAATATATGCGTCAAAGTAAACACATCGTAACTTATGGATTTCCCAATGTGATATCCCCCATCTTTCGAACGAAAGCCTTTTATAAACCAAGGCATTCTTGGAACGTTCTTCGAATGTCTTACAAACTGATCTCACCTTAAATAGTTGTGCCGAGGAATTCTGACCGACTCTAGACAAGATTTCATCAATCATGTCTCCGGGTAGGTCTCTTAAAATATTGGGTTGTCTATCCATTTTTTATACTGTAAAATAGACAAGAGTTAGATTCATAAAAAAAATACTTATTAATACAAGCAATTTTTACATATATCATAAAGCAAAAGCACACTATATTACATATATTACACCACACGAATACAACTATCTTATTCCGACTCGCTCGTTTCTTCTTCTTCGGTTTTGGTTCGTTTTGCCAAGTTTCTAGGGATATATGATGTTCCCCTAATACGAGCCGTCGTTTTCCACATTGGTTTAGAAAAACCTGGTGGTTTAGAGGTTCCCGAGTTATTGTCACAACTTAAGAAATACGGGTGTTGACGATACATATAAAGTTCATCGGGTTTGGAATCAAATTTCTCTATTTTTATGCCCTTTCCCTTATTGTTATCTTTTGCCTTATTAAATTGTGTTGGGGTAATTTCTATAACATCATCGGAATCCTTGTCGGGATCCGATTCATCGGAGAATTGGTAATCCTCCCAATACTTTGCTTCCTTGGCGGAAACACCATTGACCATAATTAACTTTGGTCGGTTGGTTGAGGATTTTCTTCTACTTAACCGTTTTATTATTTCCCCCACTGGTTCTATTTCTTCTTCCGGTTCCGATTCTTCTTCCGGTTCCGATTCTTCTTCCGGTTCCGACTCTTCTTCCGGTTCCTCTTCGGGAACTTGTGAATCAGTCCACGAATCTTTCTAATTTACATTTGACTCTTCATTATTATTAGATGAGTCAATGGGACTTTTTCTAGAGGTAGACATCTATCACATAATATCAAACGCGTTAAGAGATTAATATATCACATAATATTCACATGTTAAAAATATATAGTTTCCAACAAAATTTGTTAAGCAATCATTCTTCAAGTAAACACGGTCGAAGTCCAGACTCACTAATGCATCCTAACAAACTCGATAAGACACACTAATGCAAAATTCTGGTTCTCTAAGACCAACGCTCAGATACCAACTGAAATGTCCCGTTCTTATTGATTAAAAACGTTCCATATTAATTGATTTCGTTGCGAGGTTTTGACCTCTATATGAGATGTTTTTCAAAGACTGCATTCATTTTAAAACAAACCATAACCTTTATTTCATCAATAAAGGTTTAAAAAGCTTTACGTAGATTATCAAATAATGATAATCTAAAATATCCTGTTTACACACTACCATTACATAATGATTTACAATACAAATATGTTACAACGAAATAAGTTTCTTGAATGCAGTTTTTACACAATATCATACAAGCATGGACTCCAAATCTCGTCCTTATTTAAGTATGCGACAACGGAAGCTCTTAATAATCACCTGAGAATAAACATGCTTAAAACGTCAACAAAAATGTTCGTGAGTTATAGGTTTAACCTATATATTATCAAATCATAATAATAGACCACAAGATTTCATATTTCAATACACATCCCATACATAGAGATAAAAATCATTCATATGGTGAACACCTGGTAACCGACATTAACAAGATGCATATTTAAGAATATCCCCATCATTTCGGGACACCCTTCGGATATGATATAAATTTCGAAGTACTAAAGCATCCGGTACTTTGGATGGGGTTTGTTAGGCTCAATAGATCTATCTTTAGGATTCGCGTCAATTAGGGTGTCTGTTCCCTAATTCTTAGATTACCAGACTTAATAAAAAGGGGCATATTCGATTTCGATAATTCAACCATAGAATGTAGTTTCACGTACTTGTGTCTATTTTGTAAATCATTTATAAAACCTGCATGTATTCTCATCCCAAAAATATTAGATTTTAAAAGTGGGACTATAACTCACTTTCACAGATTTTTACTTCGTCGGGAAGTAAGACTTGACCACTGGTCGATTCACGAACCTATAACAAATATGTACATATATATCAAAGTATGTTCAAAATATATTTACAATACTTTTAATACATTTTGATGTTTTAAGTTCATTAAGTCAGCTGTCCTCGTTAGTAACCCACAACTAGTTGTCCACAGTTAGATGTACAGAAATAAATCGATATATATTATCTTGAATCAATCCACAATCCAGTGTATACATATCTCAGTATTGATCACAACTCAAACTATATATATTTTGGAATCAACCTCAACCCTGTATAGCTAACTCCAACATTCACATATAGAGTGTCTATGGTTGTTCCGAAATATATTTAGATGTGTCGACATGATAGGTTGAAACATTGTATACGTGTCTATGGTATCTCAAGATTACATAATATACAATACAAGTTGATTAAGTTATGGTTGGAATAGATTTGTTACCAATTTTCACGTAGCTAAAATGAGTAGTTTTTACCAATTTTGTTTTGCTCGCCATTTCTTCGTTTCTAATCCGTTTTGAGTGATTTAAGAGGCCACGGTTTCGTATTGAACTTGACTTTATGAAACTAAATAGAAAAGGTATAGGTTTATAGTCAGAAATACAAGTGACAAGTCGTTTTTGAAAGAGGTAGTCATTTCCGTCGAAAGAACGACATCTTGATGACTGTTTTGAAAACATACTTTCACTTTGAGTTTAATCATGATTTTTGGATATGGTTTCATGTTCATAAGAAAAATCATTTTCCCAGAAGTATAGCTTTTAAATCAAAGTTTTTCATAGTTTTTAATTATCCAAACCAAAACAGCCCCCGGTTGTAACTACGACGGCGCAAATCCGGTTTTATAGTGTTTATCGTGTTTCCGGGTTTTAAGTCATTAAGTTAGCATATCATATAGATATAGATCATGTGTATAGTTGATTTTAAAAGTGTAGTTAGAAGGATTAACTTTATTTGCGAACAAGTTTAGAATTAACTAAACTATGTTCTAGTGATTACTAGTTTACCACTTCGAATATGATAGCTTTTTATGTATGAATCGAATGATTTTATGAACATCATTACTACCTTAAGTTCCTTGGATAAACCTACTGGAAAAGAGAAAAATGGATATAGCTTCAACGGATTCCTGGATGGCTCGAAGTTCTTGAAGCAGAATCATGACACGAAAACAAGTTCAAGTAAAATCATCACTTGAAATAAGATTGTTATAGTTATAGAAATTGAACCAAAGTTTGAATATGATTATTACCTTTTATTAGAATGATAACCTACTGTAAGAAACATATATTTCTTGAGGTTGGATGATCACCTTACAAGATTGGAAAAGAGCTAGCAAACTTGAAAGTATTCTTGATTTTATGTAACTAGAACTTGTAGAATTTATGAAGAACGCTTAGAACTTGAAGTTAGAACTTGAGAGAGATCAATTAGATGAAGAAAATTGATGAATGAAAGTGTTTGTAGGTGTTTTTGGTCGTTGGTATATGGATTAGATATAAAGGATATGTAATTTTGTTTTCATGTAAATAAGTCATGAATGATTACTCATATATTTGTAATCTTATGAGATATTTCATGCTAGTTGCCAAATGATGGTTCCCACATATGTTAGGTAACTCACATGGGCTGCTAAGAGCTGATCATTGGAGTGTATATACTAATAGTACATACATCTAAAAGCTGTGTATTGTACGAGTACGAATATGGGTGCAAACGAGTAGAATTGTTGATGAAACTGAACGAGGATGTAATTGTAAGCATTTTGTTAAGTATAAGTATTTTTATAAGTGTCTTAAAGTCTTTCAAAAGTGTATGAATACATATTAAAACACTACATGTATATACATTTTAACTGAGTCGTTAAGTCATCGTTAATCGTTACATGTAAGTGTTGTTTTGAGACCTTTAGGTTAACGATCTTGTTAAATGTTGTTAACCCAAAGTTTATAATATCAAATGAGATTTTAAATTATTATATTATCATGATATTATGATATATTAATATATCTAAATATGATATATACATTTAAATGTCGTTACAACGATAATCGTTACATATATGTCTCGTTTCGAAATCCTTAAGTTAGTAGTCTTGTTTTTACTTATGTAGTTCATTGTTAATACACTTAATGATATATTTAATTATCATATTATAATGTTATATATAATATAACAATGTATGAATATGCTTCATATATATTTAGTAAGACGTGGTTATAACGATAATCGTTATATGTATCGTTTCGAGTTTCATACGTCAATAGTCTCCTTTTTAAGTATATAACTTATTGTTACTATTTTTAATGAGATACTTGATGATCATTATATCATGTTAAACATATATATTTATTCATTTATGTATCATCATGTCATATACAACTTATAGCGCTCGTGAATCATTGGTCAAACTGGGTAATTAGACGTTTACAAAATTTCCGTTTCAATTAACCAAGTCTTAACAAGTTTGATTGCTTAACATGTTGGAAACATTTAATAATGTAAATATAGTTTTCATTAAACATATAATCATATAAAGGTTCGGAAAAGTTCGGGTCACTACAGTTGGTGTGTTCTTGAGTAGTTGTTTTATAACTTGGTTTATGTATGGATTTATGAACTAGATTGAGCTAGATTTTGATGAAGATGATGAAGAACACTTAGAACAATGGAAGAACACTTGAGAGAGAATAATTTGATTCAAGAAAATTGCAAAGTGAATGTGTTTGTGAGTATGCTAGTTCACGTGAATTTGGTGCTTCCATATAGGCTCCATTAGTTTGTAATTTTGTGAAATATTTCATGCTAGATGTTAAATGATGGTTCCCACATGGTGAGGTGACTCACATGGGCTGCTAAGAGCTGATCATTAGAGTGTATATACCAATAGTAAATACATTTAGAATATGTGTATTGTACGAGTACAAATACGAGTGCATACGAGTAGAATTGTTGATGAAAATGAATGAGGATGTAGTTGTAAGCATTTTTGTTAAGTAGAAGTACTTTGATAAGTGTCTTGAAGTCTTTCAAAAGTGTATGAATACATATTAAAATACTACATGTATATACATTTTAACTGGGTCGTTAAGTCATCGTTAGTCGTTACATGTAAACGTTGTTTTGAAACCTTTAAGTTAACGATCTAGTTAAATGTTATTAACTCATTGTTTATTATGTCTAATGAGATGTTAAATTATTACATTATCATGATATCATGATGTATTAATATATCTTAATATGATATATATATATATATACATTTAAATGTCGTAACAAAGATAATCGTTACATATATGTCTCGTTTCGAAATCCTTAAGTTAGTAGTCTTGTTTTTACATATGTAGTTAATTGTTAATATACTTAATGATATGTTTACTTATCATTTATCATGTTTATATATAGTGTATCAATATCTTAAAATGATTCATATGTAATTAGTAAGACGTTGTTATAACGATAATCGTTATATATATCGTTTTCAAGTTTCTTAATTCAATAGTCTCATTTTTATGTATATAACTCATTGTTTAAATACTTAATGAGATACATACTTATCATAATATCATGTTAACAATATATATATCCATATATATATATGTCATCAAATAGTTTTTACAAGTTTTAACGTTCGTGAATCGCCAGTCAACTTGGGTGGTCAATTGTCTATATGAAACCTATTTCAATTAATCAAGTCTTAACAAGTTTGATTGCTTAACATGTTGGAAACACTTAATCATGTAAAAATCAATTTCATTTAATATATTTAAACATGGAAAAGTTCGGGTCACTACAATTTGTCCTTTGATTTCATAATCTGGCGCATTAATGTCTGGTTGAGTAATGGCGTGACCTTGGCCAGTGCGTGTAGCTATCATTCGATCCTCCATACTTAGAGGTTCCTGATTTTCCATAATTGAGTTTGTTGAATCTGAATCACTAGGGAATTCTGATTTAATGGTTTCTTCCTCGACAATCTCTGGTTGTATGATTTGTGGTTCAGGAGGAATGATTAGTGGTTCAGGATCTCTGAATTGTCCTTGAATATCCTCTGGGTTCTCAATTGTGAGGTTGGGTTCAAAAAATGGATTATTGGAAATTTGAATTGGAGTACTTGGTTGTCTAGATGATGATTCTAAAGAAAAATCAACGGCGACAATATTAGCAAGATGTCTTGATCGAGTTACAGGTGGTGAAAGTATGAAAGGTGGTGAACCTTTTGCTTGGTGCATTCACTGAATATCCTATTAGTTATAAAGATAAAAATTATTAAAGTTATCAAATTAATAGACTTTTCTGATTTTGCCCATGTTTCGAATAGCCAATAGATGCAGCAGGTAGCCAGGACCCTTTAAATTGGAAGCCCACAACTCGCCACTAACAAATCCAACTATTACTATGAACCAGAAAATTTTGGATGTCTATCAATTTAACCGCTTAAAATAATTTTTCGTCGAAATTTAAAGAAAATTTTGAAAATTCTATGTCCTAAAAACTAGAGCGTAGAAATGAGAAAGAAAAAGAGTGCGTTGAAAAACGTCGAAAAATAAAAGGTCGAAAAACAATAATAAGAAAGTATAGCGTCGAAACTTAGAATTCTAAAAACTTAAGACTAAAAGTTGCGTCTAAAGGTATTAAAGCTTAAAAGAATTCTAAATACAAAACGGCAATAACTTAAAAAGGCACTAAAATCTATTTAAAACTAAAGTGATAAGCAATGTCGTAAAATTCTAAATCACCTAAATCTTAATCTAAAGAAAAAGCACTTAAGGGATTTTACGGCAAAGCCTAAAAATCTAGAAATATAAAGTAACTATGGCAAAATACTAAGTTTAAAACTAATTACGAATGATAAATATACAGATTATAAATTAAAAGATAAAAATATATAATTTATAAAAAGATATAAAAAATGATAAAATTACTTATATTTTATAAAAATATTATTTTTATATTATTATTTTATAAAAGTATTAATTTATATATTAATAAAACTAATTAAAACTTAAAAATACAAATTTAATTTAAATACTAAACTAATTATTATTAAATTTAACCCTAATTACTAATTAATTAATAATAATTATTAATAAACCCTAACCCTAATCTGTACGACTATGGATCAGACCATGTCAGACCAGGTCATGTGGTCGCATGGGGTTAAAGGGTCAATCTCATGCGGTCGCATGGGGTTCAGGCTCAGTTCACATGTAGGTTCAAAATCGACAGGTTCAACTTTGTATATATATATATATATATATATATATATATATATATATATATATATATATATATATATATATATATATATATATATATATATTACTCTTTACTTTGATTTTTTTATTTTCTTATTTTATAGAAAATATAATATAACTAAAACTTATATAAAAAAACTTATTAGTTTTTGTAACTAAAAAAAAAACTTTTAATTTAAACTCTTAAAAATATAGATATATATATATATATATTTTTAACTAAAAAAAAACTTTTAATTTAAACTCTTAAAAAACCGCTCTGACACCAACTGTAGAGACCCGTCCTAATCCATCTGGACGAAGTCCATATCGATTACAAACGATTCACAATAGTTGATTACATCGC
The DNA here is from genome assembly GCF_046630445.1 of Rutidosis leptorrhynchoides. Lineage (NCBI taxonomy): Eukaryota > Viridiplantae > Streptophyta > Magnoliopsida > Asterales > Asteraceae > Rutidosis > Rutidosis leptorrhynchoides. Next base: position 19,986,216 of record NC_092341.1, on the reverse strand, counting down.
GAGGTATTTGACCTCTATATGATACATTTTACAAACATTGCATTCGTTTTTAAAAGACAAACCTTCTTTACATCGAAAGTTGACGGCAAGCATACTATTTCATAATACCTCCAACTATAATTGGCTTAATAATAATCTTGATGAACTCGACGACTCGAATGCAACGTCTTTTGAAATATTTCATGAATGACTCAAGTAATATCTCTAATATGAGCAAATGCACAGCGGATTATTTCTTTCATACCTGAGAATAAACATGCTTTCAAGTGTCAACCAAAAGGTTGGTGAGTTCATAGGTTTATCATAAAACAATAAAATTCATCATTTTGATAGACCACAAGATTTAAATCCTGCATGGTACAAATGGGCCCGAATCCTATACCCACCTGTAATGTACATGCGATATCTTTTAAATACAGTACACCTTTCTCGTGTACGAAATCATCTTTCATAAATCTTAGTAACCGTACACATATCTTGTGCACAAAAATAACATACACATAACCTGTGTATAAAATCATTCTCTCGATACATAACATTCACTTTTCATTGCTTTCATAGCTTGGCTTGGTAACCGACCTTAACATATAATGCGCATAATAATATCCCCAAAACAGAACATCTCATCTGTATAATAATCATATAAACTTCGAAGTACTAAACACCACGCCCACTAGCCCTTCCGTCTAGTGAACATTCTGGGTGGGGGTGTTAAACCTGGTAGCTACCTTTAGGATTCGCGTCAATTAGGCGTGCACTAATTCTCAAAATTAGTGATGTTCCCTAATTCTTAGGTTACCAAGCAATAATAATCAGGGGAAAAATATTCATATCAATTGTGGCAATTATCACGTCCACATAATTCAATGGTGGCAATTATCACGTCCACATATTTCATTCGAGGAATGTTTTGCTTGTGTCTATCTCGTCAAACATTTATAAAAGCATTTCATGTATTCGCAGTTCAGAATGTATTTCAATAGCATTTAATAAAGCAGTTGTAAAAGTAGCGCATGTATTCTCAGTCCCAAAAATGTAGAGTAAAAGAGAATCAAATGAACTCACCTATTGTATTTTGTAGTAAAAATACATATGACGATTTTGAACAAATGCATGGTTGGCCTCGGATTCACGAACCTATATCATTTGTATATCTATTAAAATATATACTCGTGATCGAATAATTCTATTTATTATTAATGATGTATTTGTTATATTATTAATTTATAAGTTTCATTATTTATTTATATTTTCACTTTATATACGTAGATATATTAATATAATTAAGTTATGTAATTTAAATATATTTTTGTATATAAAAATCTTTATTTTTATACCTATAACCTTAACAACGTTGTTAAAACTTTTAATTTTAGTAATCATAATTATTTTAATAATGATAATATAAATAATTTTGATAATTATAATGTTAAAACAACGTTGTTAAAAATCTTTAATAATATCAACACAATTAATGATAATCATATTAGTACAAGTAATGATAATATTTATAATAATACTTATGTTACTATTAATAACAATAATAATAATAGTACTAATTTGTTAACCTTAATGATAATACTAATTTTAATACTAATAATAATAATAATAATAATAATAATAATAATAATACTGATAATAATAATAACTAAAATGATAATTTTACTACTAGTGATAGTTATGATAATAATACTAGTAATAACAATAATAATAATACTAATAATAATCGTAATTGTAATTATATTCATGATAATAATATTAAATGATAACTATACGTATATTAGTAATAATAATAACTATAATTATAACACTAGTAACAAGAACAATTTATAATCATAATTATATCCTTAATAACTAATAATAATAATCATAACAATAATAATAATAATCATAAGAATAAGAATAAAATAAATTGGGTATACCCTTAAAAGCTTTGTGTAAAAAGAATTGCCATGGACCGGACTCGAACGCAAGACCTCTCGCATACCCAACACAACACTTAGCCACTGCACTGTCCACTGTTTTTCTGTTTTTATCCCACTTTATTTCTATATATCTATTATCTATCTATTTCGAATTTTTTTCTCTTCTCCTTCAATATCTAAATCGACCAGTGATACCCCAAATCATAAAAGCGTGATACAAGTTTGGATGAAGGTGTATAATTGAAACCAACGATTATTATAGATTGATTGAAAAAAAAAAAAATATATATATATATATATATATATATATATATAATGGCAGAAGCTTGACCTCGTCAAAGAACACAAAGAAAACTCATATATTGATTTTGAATTACAGTACGTTTTAGCTTATGATTTCTTCACGAAATAGTTTTCAATTTACTCCTAGAAACTACTCGGATTATCAATTGAATTTGAAACACCCAGTTGAATTCGAATTTCCTCATGAACCAAAACGGTTGACTTTTTAAAAATCAAGATTGTCTCAAAAATTGGAACACGATAGTTAAAATTGAACCTTGAAAGTTTCCAGATAGTTTTAGTAAAAGATTTAGAACGTAACTGCATTAACACATTTTGTATTTTCATTCGATTTCTTAATTTTAATAAAAAGGTATAAGAACAGAGGTTTTATCAAGCTTTTTATTTTCTGTTTTTGAATTGCAGGGAAAAATGGATTTGTTTGAGTTACTGAATGAATAAGATACTTATAATTGATCTTATTTTGTTTGTAATGAAGCTGGATTGGGACGTACAACAATGGCAGACAGGAAGTACGAGCAGTTTGTATCAGATGGAATAAAAAAATTATACAGATGGTTACACTCAACTGATTTTGTTATTTTGTATCTGATTTGGGATTGTTTGGAATCAATTTTGTAGACAGAAACAACTTTAACAGCAATTTTTTTTGATGGTGAAAGCAAACAGAATCGTACCTTTTCTTGACTTCTATAATTTATATAATTAAATTAATATTAATAATTAATAAATATATTATTAATAATATTCATAATTATTTATATCAATAATAATAAATAATAATGATATTAAAATCATAAAAATGATAATAATTATATTACTAAAGATAATAATAATAGATTGTATTATTTTCTAATAAATATAATTATATTAGTACTAATAATAATAATAATAATAATAATGTTGATAAAGAAAATAATAACAAATAATCATAATAACTTAAAATTATAATTTTACTACTAGTTTTAATGATAAATTAAATGTATTAACTTATACATTATATTAAATAATTGTATACTGATATTAACATTACTATTAATAATGAAAGTAAATATAATAATATTGATATAACAATTTATACATATCGAATTTCATATATATATATATATACTATATATTAAACTAATATATTAATAATACAGATATCAAAATTGATAATGAAAGTAATATAATAACTATATTTCAACTTATAAATTAATATAATTATATTTTATTAATGATGTAATACCTATAATTACATATTTGAATATTTAGTATTTATACATATTAGATATATTACAACGTACATATAATATTAATTGTGTACAGAATTTATATATATATATATATATATATATATATATATATATATATATATATATATATATATATATATATATATATATATATATATATATATATATATATATTTTAATAATATCTCATTAATTTTTAAATTACTTTACATGTTTAAATCAAATGATTAAATGGTATTATATTAATACAATTTAATATATACACATATATATATTTACATATATATATTTATTTACATATTTATTTACACAATTGTTCGTGAATCGTCGGGACTGGTCAAAGGTTAAATGAATCCATGTAAACAGTTCAAAAATTTTGAGACTCAACATTACAGACTTTGCTTATCGTGTCGGGATCATATAAAGATTGAGTTTAAATTTGGCCGTAAATTTCCGGGTCGTCATATATATATATATATATATATATATATATATATATATATATATATATATATATATATATATATATATATATATATATATATATATATATATATTATATTTTTGTAACTTATATAAAATTATATTTTTACAAAAATAGCTTAAAAACTATTTTTTTTAATATGGCGTTTCGCTTCGGCATTGTTGAGTTCCCCGGTAGCGGCGCCAAAAATACTTGATGTGTTATTTTACTACGAAATACTATTAAATATGATACAATTTTTCACAAGTTATTTATTTATTTATTGAATGGATATACCTAAACCTTGCTACAACACTTATAGGCATTGTACCTAATCGTAGAGTAGTGTAGTTTTTAGTAAGTCCGGTTCGTTCCACAGGGAGTCAGCTAAGTTTAACGCTATATTTATTTTAAAATATATTTGTATAAATATATATATATATATATAAGTAATATTATTATTATTATTATTATTATTATTATTATTATTATTATAAAAGGGGGTTTTACCGTTTAGTAACCGGTTTGTCGATTTTATGTCTTAAGTCACAATTAAAACCTAATGTAAAAATATTAAATATAAATATAACATAATTTAAAGCGTAAAGTAAATGAAAATAAATAAAAGTGCGATAAATAAAATTGCAGTAATTTAAAGTACGATAAATAATATGACGGTAAATAAAAGTGCAATGAGATATAAAATAAAGGAATTATGCTTATTTAAACTTCCGTAATCATGATGTTTGACGTGTTGATTTTAATTTATTACCATGGGTTAATTGTCCTTTGTCCTGGATTATTCGATACGTCCATCTGGTTTTTGTCCATAATAGTCCATCGGTCATAAATATAAAGTAATCCACCCCTTGTTTTAATGAGTCCATTGACTATTAATCTATTCCCGTGTCCGATTAAATATACAATTATTAGTGTTTATAAATATCCCGCCCATCGTATCCGATCGAGTGTATGTGGTTATTCATAGATACGTCAAATTGTAAATTTCTATATTAAATTAAAGAACTATCATTCAGTTAAACAAATATAAAGCCCATTAATAGCCCATAGTTCAATTTCCACAAGTGTCGGTCTTTTGTCCAAACCCCAATTATGGTCCAAAGCCCAATAACCCAGTCTTTATAGTTAGTCCAACATCATGATTACTTCGACTTAAATAAACATAAAAATAACTTAGCTACGTGACATTAATTTAAAAATGTTGAACATAACTTACAATGAGTATTAATCGCGTAGTGTTACACGGACAGAATTTTGACTTACAACTTAAAACATTCGCTACTATAACCTTATTATTATTATTATTAACTTAATATTAAAATTATAATTATAAAATATAAATATATATGAGAGAGTGCGGAGAAGGATGATGAAAATTGTGTGTATAAAACGTCGAGCAAACTGCCTTTTTATAGGACCTGACCTCACTGTTACAGCCATTCAATCGCATGCAATTTGGTCTTCCTGGCCATGCATTCACATGGCCCCCTGGGACAGCTCACATACTTTTGTTTTCTTATTTGCCGACGTTTTTATTTAATAATATAATATAATATATATAATTTTATATAATTATATATATATATATATATTATTATATTCATGTGTGTAGTTGACTTGTACTTTCAGCTCCGTTGCGTCGCGCGTTGAAAGTTGGTTCATGTCCTGGTTCCGAATTTTTGAATGTCCTTTCGTACGATTTAATATCTTGTACTTTGCGTTTTGCGGCTTGTACTCTTGTAATTTCTAGACGTTTATCATCAATAATTTGAACCACTTGGATTGTACTTTGTACTTTTTAGCTTTTTGGTCGTTTGCGTCTTCAAATCGTCGAATCTGTCTTTTGTCTTCACCTTTTATTATTTAAACGAATATCACTTGTAAAATAGAACAATTGCAACTAAAAGCTTGTCTTTCTTGAAGGATAATGCTATGAAATATATGTTCGTTTTTAGCATTATCACTTATCCCTGTAAAGATTTCGTGCAACCAAGGCATTCGTAGGTTCGAAATACTTTATAGAGAAAGTGAATACATGATTCAAGAACGAATCCAGGCAGTCAATTCATACCCGATTTCTAACAGTTTTTTGGTTTTTAGGTACTCTTCATCATGGCTAGGAAGTAATAATAAATGGCTAATGATATTTTCACTTAATTTTTTATAGATCCACTTAAATGTTCTAATTTACCCTTAAATACTTTCATACATAGATTTCTTGTTGGTATCTATTAAAGGGTACATCTGGAAACTGACTTGAAATTGTAATGGATTTATAAGAAACACAAATGAAAATATCAACTCCCATAATAATACTGTAATGTTTTTTGATGGGTTACATCCCCTCCACCATTCGGTACACAGATTTTGTCTTTTTATCACTCCGTGTTAAAGTTAATGCTCTCTTTTGTCTTAGACTATTCCTAACTCTAACTGTGAGGTCAGAGTCGAATTGTGCACTTTTTGGTGAAAATGTGAATTTTTGACCGTGATTGTTTTTAACACCCGTTAATCCAAATCATAAATAAATTAAAAACAAATTAAATCAATAAATTAAAAAGGTCTTAAATTTTGATTGGTCAAAACCAATCTCACGCTCGAAAACCATTCCGTCAACATCTCAACTCACGCCTCACTCCATCAGTTTTTGACGCCCGGTTAGGGTCGTCATTTTCCGTTACATGGCGACACATCACCTCACGCCCTTAATTTCACGCCGTGTTAGAATCAGTCTTTGAGAACTAAATTACAAATGATTAAAGGCTTTCATCTCTTTTCCTTTCCCCGCTCTCATTTGCGCCGCCTTCATCACCAAAATTCTCAAATACCATCACCCTAATCATATGAGCTTGGAACCATTCAATTCAATTAAATACAAAAGAAAATACACCGAGAATATCTAAACGTAAAAAAAGAGTAGGACATGTTGTCGTAATTAGTATATATGTGAATTACTATTACTAATGTTTAAATTGACACTAATGTTATTTATAATTAAGTTGTCAACACTTCTAGTAATTTTAAAAATTATGTCTGTAACACAAAGACCTTATATATCTTCACTATGTGCCCTACTCATTCCTCTTATATACTAAAACGTAAAGTATGGAGTACTCATTCCTCAGCACAATCCATAGTTTATAATTCATCGAAACAAGGTTGCCATACAATATATGCAAGCATACAGACCATTAATCAATATCCGATCCATTTTCTGCTACATCTCGTCCGACTCTCGAAAGTACTGTATGATTTACTACAATGTATTTTCGTTGACACGACGTAATACATTATCCCAAATCATACTTTCATTTCGAGTATCTGGAAGCAAGATCTTAATCATGTTCACCAATCCATCGAGGTCTTACCAACCCTGGTAACTGTTACTTACAATCCACTGATAATAAACCATTTCACGCGAATACATATTTTGAAAACTCAAACTTTAACACTCAATGTAACAACCATTGTCTGTCCACAAGTCGATCACTATCAACATTGTCTCTATACCACACAAAAGAATCTCACATACAATGCATTATACAAAGTAATTGTTTTTCCAGAACTAAATTCTAAAACAATATTTCCATGACCAAGAACATGGACGATTGATTCATTCCCATGTGGAGTACATAATCATCCGGTTCGAATGTCTTGAACCAACAACGATCCTTGCAAGTATGATATTTGGCACCCAAATCAATCCACCAAACGATGTTATCATCCTGCACATAAAATGCTTCACTAATATGTGATACACAATTCTTAACATAATTTATAATAATATCAAAATTCTGACCTATGTTGGGAACTTGGTCCTTAGACCTGTCTCCCAAACCAGAACCGCTTACTCCACCACTGTTCTACCTTTCACGATAATCTCTCTTGAAATACCAGATTTGCCACAAAGCCAACAAGCCTTTTAATCCTTCTTGATGGAACCATCGTTTTACCATGAAACTTACGTTTCTTTCCATTGAACTTTTCGTTGTTGTTTTTGTTTGTAACACCCTGATTTTTTTTATCACAGCGAAAGTATTATTAATTACCAAAATACCATAGTTATCAAATCATCTTAGTTTACGTTATTACAATATTCCAAAACATCGGTGTTACATGAAAACATTATAAAACCAGAAAACATCAGAGTTAAGCACGTAGTCAAACATGTCTTCAACCCAACAGCAACACCCATCCTAATCAGCAGTACCTAAACCTGCAAGGGGTGAAAATGTGGGGGAATTAGCACACAGCTAAGTGAGTGGATACTATCTAACAGACCAAACATAAGCAACTGAACATGCATGGGGTCACAGTTATGCTAACGTCCTGAACTAGCATACAATAACTGACAATATGAGGATCGGCGGCTTGTACGAGCACACGACGTAGTTGATCAAGCTACAGTCTACCGATAGTCCGTTTTACTGATTTCACTCCATAACCGTCCAGACACAACACATGCGTCCTTCTATGCTATACTGAACAATCAGTAACTCATGACCCGACCAGGCTACCACTGTCGACCTCACATCAACCCTGCCTTGCTGCCTCGGAGGGTTCCCAACCTTGCTGCCTCGGTTGGTGTCAAACTAACAGTGAGCACATAAGATCATAGATAAATAGTCATGCAGTCATCCTAACTAGCATGGCAATATCTAACTACGCATGGTAATCGTACTGAACATAAACATAGTAATAAAGAGTATGAACAAGTAGCATGTCAGCTACTTAATACTCTATCCGGAGATAGACCCACTCACCAACTACCAGCAACGGCTCAGATTCTAACTACTGAGCTTTCTCTTTATCCTTTCCACCTGAGAATAAACATAACCAAGTCAGTTATCATGTCTTGATATCATCTCAGTACTAAGACAATAGCATCAATATACAAGCACTTGAACACTTAATCAATCTGACCAGTCAACCGTACGAGTGACACTCACCCGCACGTTTGAGGAACCTCAACCGTGCGGTTGACACCTCACTCGTACATTTGGTCCTTGGTCAAATATCTAATTAAACAATAGTGGATCCGTACGGTTGACCACACGAGTGACATATGACTCGTACGAGTCACATCTCAACCGTATGATCTAACTTTCAAATATACCAATTCAAGTAGTCACTCACTAGTGCGGTTCATCATGCGGTTGACCGCCTCAACCGTACGATTGAAAGCTCACTCGTGCGAGTGAAGAAGATCAGTAGCAACAGCTATTTATTTGGGTTTCAACCTAAAATCGTAACATCAAGCAACAATACATATACTAAATCAACACCTACAAACATGTAATCACTATATGATAAGTCTACATCATAATTTCGACCCATAACGACACTCAAAAGCGTGCAAAACAAGGCATACACCCTAAAACCCCTTTTTCTGACCAAAATAAAGTTTGATCCAGCTTCTTAAAAGTTTACCATTATAAAGGATTTTTTATTACAATTCCAACGATACTTGATTCATTAAAAACGAAGTTACGGTTTGAAAGTTATGACCAAAACAAGTTTTCACAAATCTGACCCTGTGCTCACACGAGTGACCGAGGTCTCACTCGTGCGAGTGAGTCCTCACACGCGCAGTTGACCCTCATAAGTGTGGTCACTCGTGCGGGTGACCTGTCACTCGTGTGGGAGCTGAAGAACAGCTCCTGCACGCTGATTTTCGCATTTGTGGCCCAAAAACTCGATTTTTGCAAGTTCTAACCTTAAAACCACTTGAAAAACATCATATAAACCTTATAACAACTATTTCTAACATCAATTAAGCATAAAAAACACAAAACATGAAGATTCAAGCTCAAAAATGCTTAAAACCCACTTTACACCCAAACCCAATTCTTTAAGAATTAACACACGAATTCAAGTAAACAAACCTGGATTAATGATCACAAAGATAATAAGAAACAATCTTTAAAACCTTACAATCCAATTTCTAGCTTGGATTAATTAGGGTTTGTGAAGGTGTAGAGTTTAGGTACGGGTGTGTGTGTGTGTGTGTGTGTGTAGAATGTTCAAGAAATGAAAGGAAAGAGCAGATATAACATACTAAATGGGTTTAAAACCCATACCCCACAACACACGGGTATTTACCAGTTATCTAATATCTTTTGTACTTACTTTGGCAACTCTAACGGAGTCCAAATTCAACAAACGAACCATTTCTGTGACCCTTATCACAAACTGGTCTTAACCAACTAATTAGTTAATAATAAACATATTATTAAAATAAAAACATATTTTAACCACAATTATAAATCTAAGGGTAATTAAGTAATCTTACTTCTAACCCCGGTTTCAGTCTGTTACAAATCCACCCCCTTAAAGAGATTCCGTCCTCGGAATCTGGTCTTGGTCAACAAAGGTCATGAGTACCATGAACCACCACAACAGGTCACAACTAGACCTAAACCAAAACTGGTCTTACGGTCATATACCCTACAAAGCTCCATCCATTTCTCCTAAGTCAAAAGATAACTCAGTTTCCCAAAGTCAAACACATCTTCTAATAAAACTGCCGCAAGGGTTAAGACCCGCTATACAATGAACTACAATTTCTTATACACTACACAACATCTGAAACGTTCCTTACACACCGATCTAGTTTATCTTTTGTCTATACTACCTTCAAAAGTAATTCAATGTTGAAAACCTGCCGAACAAGTCTAATTCCGTCCAAATTCCAAACTTGATCAGTCATAAATCTTACGAATTACCACAAAATTTCCATCTCAAGTCTAAGTTTTACACACTAACCTGTCGAGTCACCATTAATGACCCTCTACATGATATCTGTCAATCATGATTCGTGGATAGCCCCGAATCACAATCATCGAATTTCCCAAATCAACCCAATCTAAGTACTGATTAATGAATATCATTTACCTCAAAACACACAACATAGCTAATTTCATCACTACAATATTGCTAAGTCAACTCGGACTACACTAAATTATCCAAATTTCGTAATTTAATATCTGTCTCAATCCTGATAATAAGAATTTCATCTAAATTAGCTCAATTGTGACGATATTCACTCACTAATTTAATGACTGAAATGCATTACTGGTCCACTCATCCAGTGTAGAACCGCTTACCAACACAGTTCCAAGTCAAATATAATCAATAGTTCACGAATCCTGAGTATAGAATAACCATCATCCTATACCGGAAGTAAATTATCTAATAGTTAATTGCTTCAAATAACCTTAATTCTTCTGTCTAACATCGCTAAAGTTATTCCTCATAGGTCATGACTAGGTTAAGTTTTCATTAGAATCCTCAATCCAAACTTATTAAACTAATAATTACACAAGTCTAGGTACATTACATTCGTCAGCACCTCGTCAGAAAAGTAAGCTTTTGGTCAAAATCCTCTAAAATTCAAAACAGACTATCAATCACTGTATCTCCTCTAACTCCCGAAACTACGGTATGATTTACCATGATGTATTCCGTTGGCCAGGCGTAATACATCATCCCAAATCATATCTTCATTTCGGGTACTTCGGAGCAAGACCCTAATCGAATCTGTTAATCAATCGCAGTGTTTATACTCTGATCACTGAGAGTTATAATCCACTAATTAACAAATATATTCTAAACTCAGGGTTTCTAATTTGTTATCTGATTACAACTATCCTGGCACATTTTCACTGCTCAAATGTACCCAATTAATCCTTCTATCGTAACCTACTAGTATTTTCCAACACTTCTCTCTAATTCTTCTACTGTCACAATACCCCGTGAACATGGTATTAGCAATTTACATTGATTCATTCTTAAGTGATACTAATCACAACCTCACTCACTATCGGATACTCACCCTAGTCTTATGATCAACTCACACACAAAACTCAATCCTCAGTCCAGTCAAAGTCCATCTCTTCCTACCCAAGAGACCAATACTAGGAAACAACCTGCACTTACGTTCTAAGTACCACACATAAGGTCACGTCTGGCCAAGAAAGGAAGATAGTTCCTTATGACAACCCTACGGGTCCTACACGACAAACCTAGTCATATAAGGATACTACTGGTCCAGTCACATCTACTGGTTCTACCATTTTCTATTAACCATACAGACTATGTCTCAAAAGACCCCTAACTAAGGCTCAAGTCTCTGGTAAAGACATAAGGGAACTATGACCCTAATTTTGTTTATTAATCCATCGAGGTCTTACCCACACAAGCCATTTTTAATTATAGTTCACTAAGTAACTCTAAAAGATCACAAGGTTTGTTGACAAAAGCCTTATCACTCAACAACAACTATCCCAATCTGTTTACAAATCAGTCACCATCTATATTGTTCCTAGTCCATCCAAAAGATCACCTTTTACAAATACACTTGCAAATTTGATTCATAAGTTCACGAACACAATCACTAACCCTATCCTTACTATTCAAGTTCTGAAGTTTACAACCTTCACGCAAAGATGCCACACGATGCTCAAAGCATAGGAATATATTATGATGCATCATTCCAACCTAATGATATACGAATCACAATTCCAAGCCTCAACCACCCATTTGATCAATCCCCAAGTCATAACACAAATCAGATGAAATGTCCCGTTCATATTGATTATAAACGTTCCATATTAATTGATTTCGTTGCGAGATTTTGACCTCTATATGAGACGTTTATCAAAGACTGCATTCATTTTTAAAACAACCATAACCTTTATTTTATCAATAAAGGTTTTAAAAAAACATTACGTAGATTATCAAATAATGATAATCTAAAATATACTGTTTACACATAATGGTTTACAATAGAAATATATTACATCGACATATGTTTCTTGAATGCAGTTTTTACACAATATCATACAAACATGGACTCCAAATCTTGTCCTTATTTTAGTATGCAACAGCGGAAGCTCTTAGTATTCACCTGAGAATAAACATGCTTTAAACGTCAACAAAAATGTTGGTGAGTTATAGGTTTAACCTATATATATCAAATCGTAACAATAGACCACAAGATTTCATATTTCAATACACATCCCATACATAGAGATAAAAATCATTCATATGGTGAACACCTGGTAACTGACATTAACAAAATGCATATATCCCCATCATTCCAGGACACCCTTCGGATATGATATAAATTTCGAAGTACTAAAGCATTCGGTACTTTGGATGGGGTTTGTTAGGCCCAATAGATCTATCTTTAGGATTCGTGTCAATTAGGGTGTCTGTTCCCTAATTCTTAGATTACCATACTTAATAAAAAGGGGCATATTCGATTTCGATAATTCAACCATAGAATGTAGTTTTACGTACTTGTGTCTATTTTGTAAATCATTTATAAAACCTGCATGTATTCTCATCCCAAAAATATTAGATTTTAAAAGTGGGACTATAACTCACTTTCACAGATATTTCCGTCCTCGGAAATAAGACTTGGCCACGGATCGATTCACGAACCTATACAAATATGTACATATATATCAAAGTATGATCAAAATATAATTACAACCATTTTTATTATGTTTTAAAGATTTGAGTGTATTAAGTCAGCTGTCCTCGTTAGTAACCTACAACTAGTTGTCCACAGTTAGATGTACAGAAAAAATCGATATATATTATCTTGAATCAATCCACGACCCAGTGTATACACATCTCAGGCTAGATCACAACTCAAAGTATATATATTTTTGGAATCAACCTCAACCCTGTATAGCTAACTCCAACATTACTGCATATAGAGTGTCTATGGTTGTTCCAAATAATATATATACATGGTTCGATATGATATGTCAAAATATTTGCATACGTGTCTATGGTATCCCAAGATTACATAATATATTAGAATATATGTATAATACAATATAAGTTAGCTAGGATAAGATTTGTATAGATTTGTTAAACATTTCCCGTAGCTAAAAAGATCAAAAATATCCAATCTTCTTTTACCCATAACTTCTTCATTTTAAATCCGTTTTGAGTTAATCAAATTGCTATGGTTTCATATTGAAATCTAATTTAAGAATCCAAACAGAAAAAGTATAGGTTTATAGTCGGAAATTTAAGTTACGTGTCAATTACTAAAGAGGTAGTCATTTTCGTCGAAAGAACGACATCTTGATGACCATTTTGAAAAACATACTTTCACTTTGAGTTTAACCAAGATTTTTGGATATAGTTTCATGTTCATATGAAAAATCATTTTCCCAGAAGAACAACTTTTAAATCAAAGTTTATCATAGTTTTTAATTATCCAAACCAAAACAGCCCCCGGTTTCACTACGACGGCGTATATCCGATTTTATAGTGTTCATCGTGTTTCCAGGTTTTAAATCATTAAGTTAGCATATCATATAGATATAGAACATGTGTTTAGTTGATTTTAAAAGTCAAGTTAGAAGGATTAACTTTTGTTTGTGAACAAGTTTAGAATTAACTAAACTATGTTCTAGTGATTACAAGTTTAAACCTTCGAATAAGATAGCTTTATATGTATGAATCGAATAATGTTATGAACATCATTACTACCTCAAGTTTTCTAGATAAAACTACTGGAAATGAGAAAAATGGATCTAGCTTCAAAGGATCCTTGGATGGCTTGAAAGTTCTTGAAGCAGAATCATGACACGAAAACAGTTCAAGTAAGATTTTCACTCGAAATAAGATTGTTATAGTTGTAGAAATTGAATCAAAGTTTGAATATGAATATTACCTTCAATTAGAAAGATAACCTACTGTAAATAAAAAAGGTTCCTTGATCTTAGATGATTACTTGGAATGGATTAGAAAGCTTGGAAGTAGACTTGCAAACTTAGAAGTATTCTTGATTTTTATGGAACTATACTTATGGAATTTATGAAGAACACTTAGAACTTGAAGATGGAACTTGAGAGAGATTAATTAGATGAAGAAAATTGAAGAATGAAAGTATTTGTAGGTGTTTTTGGTCGTTGGTATATGGATTAAATATAAAGGATATGTAATTTTATTTTCATGTAAATAAGTCATGAATGATTACTAATATTTTTGTAATTTTATGAGATATTTCATGCTAGTTGCCAAATGATGGTTCCCACATGTGTTAGGTGACTGACATGGGCTGCTAAGAGCTGATCATTGGAGTGTATATACCAATAGTACATACATCTAAAAGCTGTGTATTGTACGAGTATGAATACGGGTGAATACGAGTAGAATTGTTGATGAAACTGAACGAGGATGTAATTGTAAGCATTTTTGTTAAGTAGAAGTACTTTGATATGTGTCTTGAAGTCTTTCAAAAGTATAAGAATACATATCAAAACACAACATGTATATTGATATCGCATATTTTATACATGTTTTCCTTAGCGATATCGATCATAATTTAGTCCGTTCGGATACGATTTGGTGTTTATTTTGATAATATTGAGAATGTTCGAGTTTAAAGAGCTATTTATAGAAGAGATGCGGTTTTTGAAGCTTTTGAGGCATTTTGTCGATTGGTTGTTATTATTAGTGCATCGAGGATTAATACGTTAATGTTTTATTGATTAATGAGGTGTTGAGATTATTAAAGCAAGTAAAAAGAGAAAAATAAAGAAGGAACCAGTTTACGTGTTGTGTCGCGGCGCGGATAATGAGGTCGCGGCGCGACGTTTGACGTGTTTCCAGATCAGAACAAGGTTTAAAGAGGGTGAAATTTCACATTATATGTCGCGGCGCGACAAATTAGGTCGCGGCGTGACCGTGTGTCGGTTCAGGCAATTCTGGCAATAATAAAAGGCCCAAAAAATACCTTAATTATGCATCCTTCCATCCAGACGAATTGTGGCAGCTTTTGGACGATTTTTGGTGATCTTTGGAGAACTCCAAGGTCATTCTAAGGCATCAATCATTCCGGAAACAAGTCTCGATCCGTTTATCCTTCAAGATTCAATCATTAAATAGGTTAATCTCTTTGTTTAAAACAATGAATTCTTCTATTACTTTGATTGTTATTTTGTTTTTAGCTATGATTTTTGGCTAAGTCTTTAATGTTTGTCTAGATTGAATATTCGTATGTGTTTGGATGTTACTTTAATGTTTTATTGATTAATGCATGATAATTATGAGTTTTGATTAAGAACCTTTCTTGTGAGTGTTGATTATTGTTACTAGGTTAATTAGTGAATCTTGTTTGAACAAATGGAACCCTGTTTCAATTTAGTGATCTAATTTCCAATTGATTTGTCTTAACTGATTGGGTGCTTACTGGACCAAGGGGGTAAACCAGGTAACATTGATTGAACAAAATAGGAGTGAATTGTGTGGAGCGAACGCGTAAACAATTAAATCTTAATCTTATAATTAGCTAATTACTAAGTCACAAACGAAAGAGGTCTTTGGTGAAAGGGAATCCTAAGCCAATAAATCCTAGTTTGACGTGTTTGCTAAAAGAGAACTCTGGGTAAACCGACTCTGTAATTGCATGCATTGATAAATAGAGCTAGTGCGTAATAACAAATCATCCAACACTGCGAATAGGAGATCTAGGTGAACATTCTTTTATCTATTGAATTCAAATATCTTTATTTTCCGTTGAGTCTGCAATTTGATTTATTTAAACTTAAAAACCCAAAAATATCATCTTTTACTTTTAATCAATCTTTGATTTGGCTAATCGTTAAATAGCCACAAAACAAACTATCTCGTACTTTCGATTTTCATAGATTAACTTAGTTTACTTTATTAGTTGCAATCTTAATTCTCACGTTAAAACTGTCCTTGGAACGATTTTGGAATTACCAATTTTATACTATTACACGATCAGGTACACTGCCCGTTAGTGTGTAGTAATCATTTAACCGGCATTTTTCCAATATAAATTATAGACACGATATTACACATCAAGTTTTTGGCGCCGCTGCCGGGGAACAGTTGTGTCGAAAATTAAGATTGTTATCTAATTGTTCTTAGTTTAGTTTAGTTATAGTTTATTATTTCTTTTCGTTATTCTCAGTTGAATCGGTGCGTTTAATCAGTTGTTAGTTGTGATTTCGCAGATAACAGGTAGTGCATGCCACATACGCGTTCTTCTAATTCTCCGATTCTTCAACCATTTGCAGAACCCGAAAGAGAGTTATTCAGAGCGTTAAGTCAAGAGCAACAGTCTACAGTGGATTCATCTTTTTCTTCAAGTGCTAATATAATTAATTTGGGAAGTAGTTCTGAGACTGTGGTGCCCGATACACCACCTGAAATCAGAGAAGAAGAAGAATCTTACATTTCATTAGATCTTTTCGAGACTGAAGATATGGCTGACCAAGAACAACCACATCGTCCTCAGACTATGGCACAAAAGTTGAAGGCCACACGAGGGGGCCAAGGCAACTCGATTACTCAACCGAATATCACTCAGCCTTTTCAAATTACAGGGCCAATCCTGAATTTGATTTCTTCTAATTGCCGATTTTATGGAAAGGATACTGAGGATGCTAACGAGCATCTTCGTAATTTTAATGATGTTTGCAATTTGTTTAAGTTGCATGAGGTTGCCGATACTTCAATCAAGACGAGGCTTTTCCCTTGGACTCTTAAGGGAGAAGCCAAGAGATGGTTAGATAAGCAACCAGAGGGCACGATTACCTCTTGGGAGACTTTGGAGGATAAGTTTTTATCGAAGTTTTTCCCTGCGTCTCGAGCTGCTAGACTTCAAGTAGAAATTTCACAATTTAGACAAAAGAGCAGTGAGACATTATTTGATGCTTGGGACCGTTTTGCTACTTTGTTACGCTCATGTCCGCAACACGGGTTGAATGATTAACAGAAGGTTCAGATTTTCTACAAGGGGTGTGATATCCCAACTTGTCAGACTATTGATCAAGCAGCAGGTGGTACGTTAATGGATAAGACCGAAGAAGAGGCGCTAGAGATAATTGAAAAGCAAGCTGCTTATTCTCATAAATGGCATCAAGATCATGAGTCATTCCATCCAGCTTCAGTTAAGAGAACCGAAACCCATGGTGCATATGACGATTTTGGGTCTATAAGTGCTAAGTTGGACTCCTTTGGTCCGAATTTGGAGAAGATAAATAAGGATATTCATGGTATGAAGGTTGGTTGTGAGTATTGTGGGGGATTACATCTGGCAAAAGATTGTGATGCAGGTTTGACTATGAATCAGAAGGAAGAGATCGCTTATATTAGTCAACAGAACAACAATCAGTTTCAGGGACGTGCGCAATTTAATAGGAATTTCAACAATCCCTATAATCCTCAAGGTAATCAAGGTTCGAGGTTCCATCCAGGTTCTAGTGGAGGATATCAACAGCAAGCTTCCGGGTATTTTCAAAAACCCCAAGCCGAAGAGAAAAAGTCCAATCTTGAAGCTATGATCGAGAAGCTTGTGATTTCTCAAACCCAGCTTGTTACTACTGTTACTCAAAATAATGAGAAGAATGATCAAATGTTTCGAAATCAACAAGCAGTGATTCAGAGTCTAGAGAAACAAATTGGTCAGCTTGCTAGCCAGAATAATGTGAGGAAACCGGGGGAGTTACCAAGTAAGACCGATAACAACCCGAAGAATGGGCACGTTAATGCTATCACTACCCATAGTAGTTTAGCATATAATTCCCCGAGTAAGTCCGATGAGTATGATTTACGAGTTTCGTTGGTTAAGGATAGTGAGCTGGTAGTTGTTAGTGAACCGGAGGGGGATAAGGAGCCGGAACAGGTGATTGAGAAGGTTGTGAGGGTACCGGAAACTGTTGTTGTTAAACCGGTAGTTAAAGAGTATCAACCACCGCTCCCATTCTCGAGGAAGCAGAGACTGGAGAAGTTGGAGGCAGAAAATTCCAAGTTTATGGACTTGATTAAAAAAGTTAACATTAATTTGCCTTTTATTGATGTGATTGCAGGTATGCCCAAGTATGCAAGGTTTCTTAAGGACTTGCTAACTAACGGGAAGAAGCTGGAGAACGTGTCTTCAGTCAGGTTGAATGCCGTATGCTCAGCGGTAGTTGCAAACAAGCTTCCCGAGAAGCTTGAGGATCCTGGGAGTTTTACCATTCCTTGTTTACTGGGTAACTTGGATTGTATGAGGGCGTTGGCAGATCTGGGGGCTAGCATAAATTTAATGCCCTACTCTATTTATTTGAAGCTAGACCCTGGGGAGTTGAAACCCACGCGTATGGCCATTCAGCTAGCGGACCGCTCTATTAAATTCCCTCGTGGAATTATCGAGAATATGCTAGTTAAGACCGGGTTGTTGGTTTTTTCGGCAGATTTCGTGGTGTTAGATATGGAAGTGGATGATAGGATTCCACTGATTTTGGGTCGGCCATTTTTAAATACTGCTAGGTGTATCATTGATGTATATGGCCAACAGTTGACCCTTCGGATAGATAATTTGCATGCAACTTTTTCAATTGACCATACTTTAAAATACCCTGCGTACACCGATGATGTATGCTATTTTCTTAACACTGTGAATGTCCACTCTGAGTTGTTGCAGGAATTCCCAGAGTTACAGGGTTTAGGAAAGTGTTCATTGGTTGAAATTGATGAAGAGTTGCAGGTTGAGGAGGTGGATATTTTGACCACCTTGATGGAAAACGGCTATGAGCCAACTGAGGAGGAGTTCAAAGAACTCGAGCGTGATGCGGATTACCAGATCAAGTCTTCAATTGAAGAACCTCCCGAGTTAGAATTGAAGCCACTTCCAGATCATTTGGAATACGCTTATTTGCAGGAGGAGTCTAAGCTTCCGGTAATTATTTCTTCTTCTCTTACTACAGGTCAGAAAACTAAGCTTGTAACCATGCTGCAGGCCCATAAACCGGCCATTGCGTGGAAAATTCACGACATTAAGGGTATTAGTCCCTCCTATTGCACCCACAAAATCCTAATGGAGGATAACTCCAAACCTGTGGTGCAACGTCAAAGGAGGTTGAACCCGCACATGCAAGATGTCGTAAAGAAAGAGATCATTAAGCTCCTCGATGCAGGTCTGATTTACCCGATCTCTGACAGTCCTTGGATTAGCCCGGTACACTGTGTACCTAAGAAAGGTGGTATGACTCTTACCACTAATGATAAAAATGAGTTAATTTCCACTAGGACTGTCACGGGGTGGCGTGTTTGTATTGACTATCGAAAGTTGAACGACGCCACACGTAAAGACCACTTCCCGTTACCTTTCATGGATCAAATGCTAGAGAGGTTAGCGGGAAACAGCTTTTATTGTTTTCTTGATGATTTTTCGGGCTATTTCCAAATTCCTATCTCGCCCGAGGACCAGAAGAAAACTACTTTCACGTGCCCGTATGGCACATTTTCATACCGACGCATGCCCTTTGGCCTTTGCAATGCTCTGGCCACTTTTCAAAGGTGCATGATGGCCATATTCCACGATATGATAGAGGATTGCATGGAGGTGTTCATGGATGACTTTTTGCTCTTCGGTGACACTTTTGATTCATGCCTTCTGAATTTAGAACAGATGTTGTAACGGTGTGAAAAGTCTAATCTTGTGCTAAATTGGGAAAATTGCCATTTCATGGTTCAAGGGGGCATAGTTCTCGGGCACAAGATTTCCAAGGACGGTATTGAGGTGGATCCTGCGAAGGTAACGGCTATTAAGAACCTTCCACCTCCCACCGATGTTAAGGGTGTTCGGAGTTTTCTCGGGCACGCCGGTTTTTACCGGCGGTTTATTAAGGATTTTTCTAAAATTGCTAATCCGATGAACAAACTCCTCGAAAAGGACACGCCTTGGAATTTTTCCGACGAGTGCCAAAAGGCATTCGATCTTCTTAAGGAGAAACTGATCAATGCACCAATCATAATTGCTCCGAATTGGTCCCTTCCATTCGAGCTTATATGCGATGCTTCCGATTTTGCTGTTGGCTCTGTTTTGGGTCAAAGGGTCGAGAAACATTTCCGACCCATCTACTATGCAAGCAAGACCTTGAAGGGAGCGCAATAGAATTATACTACCACTGAAAAGGAGCTCCTCGCGGTGGTCTTTTCGTTTGATAAGTTCTGGTCCTACTTAGTCTTATCGAAGACTATTATTTTTGCGGACCATTCTGCTCTGAAGTACCTATTTTCAAAACCGGATGCGAAACCTCGACTGCTTAGATGGATCTTGCTTTTGCAAGAATTCGACATCGAGATCCGGGATAAGAAGGGTGCTGAAAATCTAGCGGCTGACCACTTGTCTAGACTCGAGAATCCAAATCTCGAAGTCCTTCATGAATCGGATATCCATGATGATTTTCCCGATGAATATCTCATGGCGATGGATAAGGTAGACGAGCCGTGGTACGTGGACATTGCTAATTATCTCGTTAGGGGATTCTTGGAAAAAGGGTGGTCGCATCAAAAGAGGAAGAAATTCTTCAGTGACCTTAAGTACTATTTCTGGGAGGCTCCCTATCTTTTTCGTTGTTGTCCCGATGGGGTTATCTGCCGGTGCGTTTTCGGTGAGGAGTGTATGCGTATTTTGACCGAGTGCCATAGTGGGCCTACCGGTGGGCATTTTGGACCCCAAATCACGGGGCGTAAAGTCTATGATGCTGGCTTCTTTTGGCCGACAATTTTTAAGGATGCCCACCGGATTTGCAAGTCGTGCAATTCTTGTCAAAGGGCCGGTAAAGTCACCAAACGGGATGAGATGCCTCAACAAAGCATCCAAGTTTGTGAAGTATTTGATGTTTGGGGGATTGACTTTATGGGGCCATTTCCGAAATCTCAGAATTATAGTTACATACTCGTTGCTATTGACTACGTGTCTAAATGGGCCGAAGCTTAAGCTTTGCCCACAAACGATGCACGAGTTGTGATTTCCTTTCTTAAGCGTTTATTCTCTCAATTTGGAACTCCTAAAGCTTTAATTAGCGATAGGGGTACTCATTTTTGTAACGCCCAAATGGAGAAGGTATTGAAGCGATATGAAGTTCTCCATAAAGTTTCTACTTCATACCATCCCCAAACGAGCGGACAAGTTGAGAACACCAATCGAGCTCTTAAAGGGATTCTTGAGAAAACAGTGAGGTCGAATCCGAAGGAGTGGGCGAATAAGCTCGATGAAGCTTTGTGGGCATTTCGAACCGCCTACAAAACGCCAATTGGTACCACTCCTTATCGGTTAGTTTATGGGAAAGCGTGCCATCTCCCGTTAGAGATTGAGCATAAGGCGATGTGGGCACTTAAAAAGTGCAATTTAGATTTGAAAGAAGCCGGACACCAAAGGGCGGGGCAATTGAATGAGCTTGGTGAATTACGCCTTGATGCGTATGAAAATTTGTTGATTTACAAAGAGAAAACCAAGCAATGGCATGATAGGAAGTTAAAGGGTCTAAAAGAGTTTAATGAAGGCGATCGAGTGCTTTTGTTTAACTCTAGATTGAAGCTTTTACCGGGAAAACTTAAGTCCCAGTGGACGGGACCATTTGAGGTTGTTAAGGTGTACCCATACGGTACGATTGAGTTGAAAAATGCAAGCGGTACTACTTTTAAGGTTAATGGACATCGTGTTAAGAAATATTTTGATGGTCCGATGGTGATTGATGACGTGGTTCTCGTTGAACCCGATCCTAAGGATACTTGAAGTTTGAAACGAGTTTTGTGAGCGACTTGTTAAACATGGTTCACATTGTTGTATAGTTTGTATTAATAGGTCTGATCACGGGTTTGTTGAGTCTTAAATGCTAAATGATTAATTATGATTGATTACTTGTTACTTTGTTGGTTGTTTTGGTGTTTAAGGGTGTTTGAGTTTGCTGCATAGCTTAAAAAGTCGTGGTATCAGGATAAGCTTATTGTCGCGGCGCGGCATTTGGGGTCGCGGCGCAAGGTTTGAAGGGTTTGCAAAACAGAAAGTTACTTTAAATTGGTTTTTAAACACGTTAATTTCCGCGTCGCGAGGAATTGGGTCGCGGCGCGAGTTTTCATAGGTTTTGAAGTTCACGAAATTTGTAAAAAATAGTATCAGGTGCAGCGTATCGCCGCGGCGCGGCGACTTATGTCGCGGCGCGACAGTTCTGTCGCACAGGTTCCAACCCCCACAGTTTAGGTTTTAAATTAAATGGGTCAACCCGACCCACTACATAACTGACGGGATTTTCACACTTTTTAGGGGTTTAGGATCTGTTTTTCACCCACCATTCTCACACTTACCTCTTAAGCAAAGTTAGAGCTCTCAAACCCTAGTTTCAATTAACACTCATTGCTACATAACTTCTTCAATTCCTTTGTCAATCATGCCGGTTAAGGTCCGATTTTGACTAATTTCTTGCTTTTTCTCTCATGTTTCTTGATTAATTATATTAATTCTAGGGTTCATGTTTGAAATTTTAAGGGGTTTGTTTAATTGAAACTTTTATGCCTTAGTATTTGATGAATTGTTGATGAATATGATATTGTTGTGTTTTCTTCATGAATTCTTGTGTAGATTATGCATAATATTGATTCTTGAGATTAGGGTAATGTTAAATCCGAATTTGATGTTGAATGTTTGGTGATTTTGTTTGTGAGGGAGATGTTTACTAATAGATACATGTTTTAAGAGAGTGTGGGGTGATTTGGGCGGGTTATATGTGATTTTGGAAATTGGTAAAACATAATGATTTATGTGATTTGTAAGATGATTATTTGGTTGTTGGAATGGTTTATTCTTCGTGGAATAGGTTAATTAGCTAGATAAGTTTGTGAAATTGAGTTAAATGGAGATTGTTTAATGGGAAACTTACATGATATAGTGTTTTGAGAATTGTTTTGAATTTGATACCATGGAACACAAACATATGTTGTCGATACTTGCTTTTGTCTAAATGCCTAATTGAAGTTGAGACGAGTATTAATGGTACTTGGTGCAAGTATGTGGAACATGTTGATTTTTCTAACGCTAACTTTTCAATGTTTTGTGTTTGGTTTGGTTTTTGTTTCATGTGTGTAGAGAAGCAGATTTGATGCTCCATCTTCCTCCACGGCTCAATCCCGAAGGGATGAAGAGCGAAGAACTAATCCGGAGGTTTGGTTACAACACGTTGAGGAGCAATTCTCGGAATATTTTGGATACATTTCAGCTCGGAATATTCAAGCGACTTGGTATTTTAGTTGGGATGAGTTGAATAGTTCATCTAGTGAGGTAAGGGAGGATATTGCTTATATGCTGGTGATGTCGAGATAGGGGGTTGATCTTGGCACTTGGGAACGTGCTTTTTCATTAAGAGACGATCTTTACCGTGAGTTAATTGTTGAGTTTTTCTCTTCTTTAAGTTTCCGTTCTCGAAGAGATGGGACGGATCAAGGCTTTTTGACATTTCATTTAGGAGGAGAAAGTCGAGCCATGAGTCGACTTGATTTGTCTCAAGCACTAAATTTGTATGAAGAATTGGATGAGAAGTCTTTGACACGTTATTTGAAGAAAGAAACTGAGTTCATCGGGAATCAGGATGATTATAATGAGCGAGACTTTTGGTTTGAAATTTCAGGATTGACTCCATTTGTGTCTAATGAGTCGAAGGGGTCCGATATTCGAAGCAGAGATCTACGGTTACTCCATAAACTGTTGTCGTATACTTTTTGTGGACGAAGGAATGGGAACGATAAAGTTAATTCTACCGAGTTGTGGATAATGCATCGATTTCGGCATAATGCGCAGGTTGATTTGTGTATGTTGATTGCTACATATTTATCTAATTAGTCGAGGGAGACACGCTCTTCGAGGCCACTGCTGGGTGGTCATTTTGTTGCAAAAATTGCACGATTTTTCGACATCAATTTTAGCAGGTGTACAAGATTAACCGACTCATTGCAAGTAATGAAACCTTTTAATTTAAGGTTTTATCTTAATGTGCGTTTTGTGATGTGGGATGCGAATCGAGTTGGCTTGGTTGCATATGTTGATCCACAAGAGCACGAGGCCGGTGGTAATGTTCAAGGAGGTGATGAGGCGGAGCCGGTTGCTCCGAATGTGCCAGCGGGGGGTCAGCCTTGGGGTATTTCCCAAGAAATTTGGGATAACTTAGTCTCGCGGGTCGATAACGTGCAAATCGGTGTGTCGGACAACTTTGGTGCGTTTCGGGGAGAACAACGATCGCATAATGACCGTATGTGGGAAAGTCAGCAGAGGATCGATGAGAGGTCGGCTGAGTCTTTGCATGACCAGCAATGGATGGCATATGGAGGCGATTGGCAAAGGCACAACGCTCGTCTTTTCTACTATAACCCGGAGAATTATTATGGTACACAAGCTCAGACACCGGTTTATTATCGCAGTCTAGTACGGCCCCGAGTTCAGGCCCCGATTTACAGTGAGGAGGAAAGGTTGGAGGATGCACGTCAGAGGTTCGAGCAGCAGTATCCATACGGCAACTGGCCGTATGATGGGTTTCAGTGAGGAGGGCCTGCGAGCCTGTGATTATGTTGTAATTTGTTTTAAACTATTTCCGTTTCGTTGGTTTATACTTGGATAATTTTATATTTTACTCATGTACTGTGGATTTATTCGGGGACAAGGCGTTTCGGTACCGGGTGGTGCCACCTTGTCCCATTTATGTAGTTTTCTTGTGTTTTTCTTTTCTTAGGTTTGTTGGTGAAACGATTTTTCAAGTCTGTCATTAAGTTCAGCAAAACTACTTGAGTGATGATATTGGTGTGAGGATAGGGAATGGACGATGTTCTTATGCTGGCAGTAAGTTCAGCGCCATCTGTCACTGTCATTCCACGATCAGTGGTTACCTCGATAAGTTTTTATTTTTCTTACCCTTTCGATTTTAATCTATTTTTGATCTCAAGTAATGGGGACATTACTTGATCTCAAGTGTGGAGTGGGGATGTAAAATCTCTCGGGTTGGTTGTTACTTGAAAAATCATCATCTTACTAGTTTTGATATTAAAAGACTTGACGTTTCACGGGGTTTGGTCGTTAAAAAAAAATTGAAAAATTTAGGGTACAATAAAAAAAAACAGAAAAGTTAGTTTAAAATTAAAAAAAATAGAAAAACAATTGAAAATTAGGTCAAAACCTTTATTTTGATAATTGGCTTGGTATTTTATGGTATAATTCACGTTTTCAAAGAAGCCAAAAGTGTTCCACATGTTCATTACCATTGGACATGAAATCCTACGAGTTCGGGGAACTCAATAGTAGGTCACCTGTACCAAAACGGGTGTAAACCGTGAGATAGCGGTGATTGCATAGCGTGATTGTGACTGAATCACGTGCCAGATCAAAAACTTTTGGTTACTTGGTATAGCAAACTTCCGAAACTATATCATTTTATTATTACATCATTTAATGGTGTGATACTGTGGGAAGAGGAGCCTCGAGTTTCACCAGTGTTGTCCTTTTTAGGAGCAATAGCTACGTGCTTGTGTTTGCTTAGACAACACAACTCATAGCCAAAAGCTATGGCACCCAAAGGTTTTTGGGATTTATTGGAAGGGTAGTATCTACTTCTTACCTTTCTTAAAACAAGCAGAAAAGCTTGTCATGTGGGAAGTAGGCAAACCGGTGTCAATTGAAACAGATTGGCACTTCCGAGTGACTCGGATCCACTCATTAAGGAAGTAAAGTCTTCCGACCGTTTCACTTGGTACGTATACCTCTTAAGCGTGCCATTTCATTACCCATCATTTCACGATGAGGTACTATTAGAGGAGAAAGTCTTGAACTTTCAAAACATGTTCATTATTTTGAATGTGAAATCCTACATGAACATGAAAGTTCATACGTAGGTCATCTACACCAAGGCGGGTGTCAACCGTATGAATGGTGATAGTGGCGTATAGTCGAAACCGGACCATTCGCTAGATCGAAAACAAAAACAGGGCGATCCTCATTGTTTCTCCTAAAAAGGACAATGTTGCACCCGACCACCTTATATAACCACACAGGATGTATCTATTCCATCCTTAAGGGAGTCAAGTCTCCCGAACGACACACTTGCTGATTTGTTTCAGAAGATGTAGCCCAGACCAGTTGTAGGGTGACGAAAAATCTTGAAAAGTCATTGCTAAAATCGACTGGAAATCTACCAGGCCTCAACGTCAAACAGGGAAACTGGTAGTCAAAGCTTATCTCAATGAGGGAGATTTGCTAGTCAAATGGGAAGCGCACCATGATACACAAAATGTCAGTGATTGATCAGATTCCCAGTGGATAACCTCCGGAAAGGTAAGATATCAGCTTTTAAGCCTGATGAACCTCAATCTTTATGGTTGACTTAACGGATTAGATGATCACCTCATGATTATCGATGATATCTGGATGTAATGTGTATCCTCCTAAGCACATTATTTTCTTACCGACATCTCGCGATGTTAGGTACTGTGGGAGGCTTGGCTTGACCAATTGCGGGGTAGCCCGTGCGTTCTTTTGGCACATTTGTTCGATTGCTATACTTGTTGGTGCTTGGTTTCCACTTGATTCCCGTTTTCTTTGAAGACTTATTTTGTGATTCGAGATTCTCTACTTCATCATTATGGTACGTTACTCGAGATTATCTTTGGTTACTATATTCATTACATATTGATCGTGGTTCGGGAAGTTACTTCGGGGGAATGCAAGTGGGAACCATGGTTGTTACTTACTCCAAATCGTACCCACGCTAGTTGTTTGTTTGGTTTCTTGTTCGTTTGGTTTTACATACATGTTTGAAGATGTTATTATATGGTAGAAGATTATTATCGAGTTTAATTGCTTGAGGACAAGCAAAACTCTAGTGTGGGGTGGTTTGATATCGCATATTTTATACACGTTTTCCTTAGCGATATCGATAATAATTTAGTCCGTTCGGATACGATTTGGTGTTTATTTTGATAATATTGAGAATGTTCGAGTTTGAAGAGCTATTTGTAGAAGAGATGCGGTTTTTGAAGCTTTTGAGGCATTTTGTCGATTGGTTGTTATTATTAGTGCATCGAGGATTAAAACGTTAATGTTTTATTGATTAATGAGGTGTTGAGATTATTAAAGCAAGTAAAAAGAGAAAAATAAAGAAGGAACCAGTTTACGTGTTGTGTCGCGGCGCGGATAATGAGGTCGCGGTGCGACGTTTGACGTGTTTCCAGATCAGAACAAGGTTTAAAGAGGGTGAAATTTCACATTATATGTCGCGGCGCGACCGTGTGTCGGTTCAGGTAATTCTGGCAATTATAAAAGGCCCGAAAAATACCCTAATTATGCATTCTTCCATCCAGACGAATTGTGGCAGCTTTTGGACGATTTTTGGTGATCTTTGGAGAACTCCAAGGTCATTCTAAGGCATCAATCATTCCGAAAACAAGTCTCGATCCGTTTATCGTTCAAGATTCAATCACTAATTAGGTTAATCTCTTTGTTTAAAACAATGAATTCTTCTATTACTTTGATTGTTATTTTTTTTTTAGCTATGATTTTTGGCTAAGTCTTTAATGTTTGTCTAGATTGAATATTCGTATGTGTTTGGATGTTACTTTAATGTTTTATTGATTAATGCATGATAATTATGAGTTTTGATTAAGAACCATTCTTGTGGGTGTTGATTATTGTTACTAGGTTGATTAGTGAATCTTGTTTGAACAAAGGGAACCCTGTTTCAATTTAGTGATCTAATTTCCAATTGATTTGTCTTAACCGATTGGGTGCTTACTGGACCAAGGGGGTAAACCAGGTAACATTGATTGAACAAAATAGGGGTGAATTGTGTGGAGCGAACACGTAACCAATTGAATCTTAATCTTATAATTAGCTAATTACTAAGTCACAAATGAAAGAGGTCTTTGGTGAAAGGGAACCCTAAGCCAATAAATCCTAGTTTGACGTGTTTGCTAAAAGAGAACTCTGGGTAAACCGACTCTGTAATTGCATGCATTGATAAATAAAACTAGTGCGTAATAACAAATCATCCAACACTGCGAATAGGAGATCTAGTCGAACATTCTTTTATCTATTGAATTCAAATATCTTTATTTTCCGTTGAGTATGCAATTTGATTTATTTAAACTTAAAAACCCAAAAATATCGTCTTTTACTTTTAATCAATCTTTGATTTGGCTAATCGTTAAATAGCCACAAAACAAACTATCTCGTACTTTCGATTTTCATAGATTAACTTAGTTTACTTTATTAGTTGCAATCTTAATTCTCACGTTAAAACTGTCCTTGGAACGATTTCGGAATTACCAATTTTATACTATTTCACGATCGGGTACACTGCCCGTTAGTGTGTAGTAATCATTTAACCGGTATTTTTCCAATATAAATTATAGACACGATATTACACATCATATATACATTCTAATGGAGTCGTTAGGTCTTCGTTAGTCGTTACATGTAAGTGTTGTTTTGAAACCTTTAAGTTAACAATCTCAATTAATGTTGTTAACCCAATGTTTATTATATCAAATGAGATGTTAAATTATTATATTATCATGATATTATGATGTATGAATATCTCTTAATATGATATATACATTAAAATATCGTTACAACGATAATCGTTACATATAAGTCTCGTTTCGTAATTCTTGAGTTAATAGTCTTGTTTTTACATATGTAGTTCATTGTTAACACACTTAATGATATATTTAAATATCATTTTATCATGTTAACTATAGTTTATCAATATCTTAATATGATACATATGTATTTAGTAGACGTTATCATAACGATAATCGTTATATATATCATTTCGAGTTTCTTAACTTAGTAATCTCATTTCTTATGTATATCACACATTATTAATTTGGATGATTTTCTCGGTAGTTTCTTGTATTATCTCTGGACCCATAATCTGTCTATCCCCCACTTCATTCCAACAAATCGGAGACCTGCACTTTCTACCATAAAGTGCCTCAAACGGCGCCATTTCAATACTAGAATGATAACTGTTGTTGTAGGAAAATTCTGCTAACGGTAGGTGTCGATCCCAACTATT
Organism: Rutidosis leptorrhynchoides; assembly: GCF_046630445.1. Lineage (NCBI taxonomy): Eukaryota > Viridiplantae > Streptophyta > Magnoliopsida > Asterales > Asteraceae > Rutidosis > Rutidosis leptorrhynchoides. The sequence continues at coordinate 19,956,392 of NC_092341.1, read as the reverse complement.
TTTGAAATCAATAACACATGCTCGTAGCATGTCTTCAAGCGTTTGTATCGTCCTTTCGCTCTGCCCATCAGTTTGTGGATGATAGGCAGTACTCATGTCTAAACGAGTCCCCAATGCTTGTTGCAACGTCTGCCAGAACCTTGAAACAAATCTACCATCCCTATCAGAGATAATAGAGACGGGTATTCCATGTCTGGAGACAACCTCCTTCAAATACAAGCGCGCCAACTTCTCCATTTTGTTATCTTCTCTCATTGGCAGGAAGTGTGCTGACTTGGTGAGACGATCAACTATTACCCAAATAGTATCATAACCACTTGCAGTCCTTGGCAATTTAGTAATGAAATCCATGGTAATGTTTTCCAATTTCCATTCCGGGATTTCAGGTTGTTGAAGTAGACCTGATGGTTTCTGATGTTCAGCTTTGACCTTAGAACACGTCAAACATTCTCCTACATATTTAGCAATATCGGCTTTCATACCCGGCCACCAAAAGTGTTTCTTGAGATCTTTATACATCTTCCCCGCTTCGGGCTGTATTGAATATATGGTTTTATGTGCTTCTTTAAGTACCATTTCTCTCACATCTCCAAACCTTAGTACCCAAATTCTATCAGCCCTATATCGGGTTCCGTCTTCCCGAATATTAAGATGTTTCTCTGATCCTTTGGGTATCTCATTCTTCAACTTTTCTTCTTTTACAACCCCCTGTTGCGCCTCCTTTATTTGAGTAGTAAGGTTAGTACGAATAATTATATTCATAGCTTTTACCCGTATAGGTTCTCTGTCCTTTCTACTCAAAGCGTCGGCTACCACATTCGCCTTCCCCGGGTGGTATCGAATCTCAAAATCATAATCATTCAACAGTTCAATCCACATGCGTTGTCTCATATTCAGTTGCTTCTGATTAAATATATGTTAGAGACTTTTGTGGTCGGTATATATAATACTTTTGACCTCATATAAATAATGCCTCCAAGTCTTTAATGCAAAAAAAACAGCACCCAATTCCAAATCGTGAGTTGTATAATTTTGCTCGTGAATCTTCAATTGTCTAGACGCATAAGCAATCACTTTCGTTCGTTGCATTAATACACAACCGAGACCTTGCTTTGATGCGTCACAATAAATCACAAAATCATCATTCCCTTCAGGCAATGACAATATAGGTGCCGTAGTTAGCTTTTTCTTCAATAACTGAAACGCCTTCTCTTGTTCATCCTTCCATTCAAATTTCTTCCTTTTATGCGTTAATGCAGTCAAGGGTTTTGCTATTTTGGAGAAATCTTGGATGAATCTTCTGTAGTAACCAGCCAATCCTAAAAATTGACGTATATGCTTCGGAGTTTTTGGGGTTTCCCGCTTTTCAACGGTTTCGATCTTTAACGGGTTAACCTGGATACCTTCTTTGTTCACTATGTGACCGAGGAATTGAACTTCTTCCAACCAAAATGCACACTTTGAAAACATAGCCTACAGTTTTTCTTTCCTCAATACTTCTAGCACTTTTCTCAAATGTTCATCGTGCTCTTGATCATTCTTTGAGTAAATAAGTATGTCATCGATGAAAACAATGACAAACTTGTCAAGATATGGCCCACACACTCGGTTCATAAGGTCCATGAACACAGCTGGTGCATTAGTCAATCCAAATGGCATAACCATTAACTTGTAATGAACATAACGCGTCCTAAAAGCAGTTTTTGGAATATCATCCTCCTTTACTCGCATTTGATGATATCCAGAACGTAAATCTATTTTCGAATAAACTGACGAGCCTCGTAGTTGATCAAATAAGTCGTCAATTCTTGGTAGTGGATAACGGTTTTTGATGGTAAGTTTATTCAACTCTCTGTAGTCAATACAAAACCTAAATGTACCATCCTTCTTCTTGACAAACAAAACAGGAGCTCCCCATGGTGATGTGCTTGGTCGAATGAAACCACGTTCTAATAGTTCTTGCAGTTGGCTTTGCAGTTCTTTCATCTCGCTGGGTGCGAGTCTGTAAGGAGCACGAGCTATTGGTGCAGATCCTGGTACAATATCTATTTGAAATTCAACAGATCGATGTGGAGGTAGTCCCGGTAATTCTTTCGAAAATACATCGGGAAATTCTTTTGCGACGGGAAAATCATTGATGCTCTTTTCTTCAGTTTGTACTTTCTCGACGTGTGTTAGAACAGCATAGCAACCTTTTCTTATTAGTTTTTGTGCCTTCAAATTACTAATAAGATGTAGCTTCGTGTTGCCCTTTTCTCCGTACACCATTAAGGGTTCTCCTTCTTCTCGTACAATGCGAATTGCATTTTTGTAACATACGATCTCTGCTTTCATCTCCTTCAGCCAGTCTATGCCAACTATTACATCAAAACTCCCTAACTCTACTGGTATCAAATCAATCTTAAATATTTCGCTACCCAGTTTAATTTCTCGATTCCGGCATATATAATCTGCTGAAATTAATTTACCGTTTGCTAATTCGAGTAAAAATTTACTATCCAACGGCGTCAATGGACAACTTAATTTAGCACAAAAATCTCTACTCATATAGCTTCTATCCCACCCGAATCAAATAAAACGTAAGCAGATTTATTGTCAATAAGAAACGTACCCGTAACAAGCTCCGGGTCTTCCTGTGCCTCTGCCGCATTAATATTGAAAACTCTTCCGCGGCCTTGTCCATTCGTGTTCTCCTGGTTCGGGCAATTTCTAATAATGTGGCCCGGTTTTCCACATTTATAACAAACTACATTGGCATAACTTGCTCCGACACTACTTGCTCCGCCATTACTCGTCCCGACACCATTTGTTCCTTTCGTTCTGTTAACCCCTGGTCCGTAGACCTCACACTTCACCACGCTATGACCATTTCTTTTACACTTGTTGCAAAATTTGGTGCAAAACCCCGAGTGATACTTTTCACACCTTTGGCATAGCTGCTTTTGATTGTTGTTGTTGTTGCGGTTGTTATTGTTGTTGGGATGATTGTTGTAGTTGTTGTTGTTGTTGTTGTTGTTGTTGTTGTTGTTGTGCCGTTTATTGTAGTTTCGATTGATGTTGCGATTGTTGGGATAGTTGTTGTTGTTTTGGTGACTCTTATCACCGTTTTCCTCCCACTTTCTTTTGACTAACTTCACGTTGGCCTCTTCGGTTGCCTGTTCTTTAATTCTTCCCTCAATTTGGTTCACTAGTTTGTGAGCCATTCTACATGCCTTTTGTATGGAGGCAGGCTCGTGTGAACTTATATCTTCTTGGATTCTCTCCAGTAACCCTTTCACAAACGCGTCAATCTTCTCTTCCTCATCTTCGAACGCTCTCGGACACAATAGGCACAATTCTGTGAATCGTCTTTCGTACAAGGTAATATCGAATCTCTGTGTTCGTAACCCTCTAAGTTCTGACTTGAGCTTATTGACCTCAGTTTTGGGACGGTACTTCTCGTTCATCAAGTGCTTGAATGCTGACCACGGTAGCGCGTAAGCAGCATCTTGTCCCACTTGCTCTAGATAGGTACTTAACTTTGTCCTCTTCAGCACACTTACTTATGGCAAACACTGATTCAACTTTCTCGGTCCACCGTTTCAATCCGATTGGTCCTTCGGTCCCATCAAATTCTGAAGGTTTGCAGGTAGTGAATTCCTTGTAGGAGCATCCTACACGATTTCTTGCGCCGTTTACTGTATTGCTAGATTCAGAGTTATTGTTGGTATGTAGCGCGGCCTGTACTGCGGCTATGTTTGAAGCAAGAAAGGCACGAAATTCCTCTTCGCTCATATTCAAGGTGTGTCGAGTAGTCGGTGCCATTTCCTTCAAAATAGTCAAATAAAACAAGTTAATCATACAGAATATTAAGAGTAGTCAATAGTATCTCGTAGCATAATATGAACTTATTTATAAAAGCATTTTCTTCATATTAGCGTTTTATAAGTTTAAATTCGGGTACTACCTACCCGTTAAGTTCATACTTAGTAGCTAATATACAATTCAACTACTACAATTCCATATGAAAAACTGATTATAATAATATATCACATACAAATATTCTTCAAACTTACAACTTCGCTATATTACATATAACATGAAATATAGTACACTATGATACAGGACAGTTTTGAAGATAAATCTAGTTAATACGCAAGTTGTTCAGCAAAGGAAATAAAGACACGTAATTCATAAGTCCAGAAACAAGTCATGCATTCTGGTTTTACTAAGACGACTTCCCATCCTTGGTCTTGTGGAAAATAACCGTTATGACCATTGGCTAGGCAGCATGTTGTAATGTCGTCATAAGGACGAGGGTTTCATAATGTCCAACAGCCCCGTAATAATCTAAAAACCTTGTTTCTCACCCCAACTACTGAATCCGTCACTTGTGGGAAAGTTTTATTTAAAAGCTGCAATCCGATGTTCTTTTTCTCACTTTGGTAAGAAGCGAACATCACTAACCCGTAAGCATAACATGCTTCTTTTTGTTGCATGTTAGAAGCTCTTTCTAATTCACGAAATCCTATGTTGGGATATGTTGAGTCAAAATAGGTTCTTAACCCGTAGCGTAAAATTACATTTGGGTTCCCCGCATTTAACGCTTTAAAGAAAACACGGCGTAACTTGAAGTCTCCCCAATGTGATATACCTCACCTATCAAGGGAAAGCCTTTTATAAACTAAGGCATTTCTGGAAAGTCTTTCAAATGTTTGACAAGTTAATTTCGCAATAACTAAATGTGCTGATGAATTCTGACCGACTCTAGACAAGATTTCCTCAATCATATCCTCTGGTAGGTCTTCTAAAATATTCGGTTGTCTACCCTTAACGTCCATTTTGTTTTTACACTGTAAAATAGACAAGGATTAGATTCGTAATAACAAACAATACAAGCAATTTTTACATAGAATATAAAAGTACAAGCACACTACAATACATTTATTACACAACATGCTCACACCCCTCTAATCTGAATCACTGGTTTCTTCTTCTTCGGACTTGGTTCTTTTTCCTAATTTTCTAGGGATATATGATGTTCCTCTAATACGAGCCGTCGTTTTCTACATTGGTTTAGAAAAACCTGGTGGTTTAGAGGTTCCCGGGTTATTGTCACGATATTGAAAATACGGGTGTTGACGGTACATATAAAGTTCATCGGGGTCGGAATCAGATTTCTCTATTTTGATGCTTTTTCCCTTATTATTTTCTTTTGCCTCATTAAATTGGGTCAGGGTAATTTCTATAACATCATCGGAATCCTCATCAGGATCCGATTCATCGGAAAATTGGTAATTTTCCCAATATTTTGCTTCCTTAGCGGAAACACCATTGACCATTATTAACTTTGGTCCATTGGTTAAGGATTTTCTTTTATTTGACCAGTTTTCTGTTGTTCCTACTATTCCCCCCTCCGGAACCTCTTCTTCTTCCGGTTCCTCTTCTTCTGGTTCCTCTTCTTCCGGTTCTTCTTCTTCCGGTTCCGTTTCCTCTTCTTCCAGTTCTTCGGGAACTTGTGAATCTTGCCAATATATATTCAACTCTTCGTTATTATTAGGTGAGTCAATGGGATTTGTGCTAGAGGTAGACATCTATCACACAATATCAAACATGTTAAGAGATTAATATACCACATAATATTTACATGTTAATAATATATAGTTTCCAACAAAAATGTTAAGCAGTCATTTTTAAAGAAAACACGGTCGAAGTCCAGACTCACTAATGCATCCTAACAAACTCGATAAAACACACTAATGCAAATTTTCTGGTTCTCTAAGACCAACGCTCGGATACCAACTGAAATGTCCCGTTCATATTGATTATAAACGTTCCATATTAATTGATTTCGTTGCGAGGTTTTGACCTCTATATGAGACGTTTTTCAAAGACTGCATTCATTTTTAAAACAACCATAACCTTTATTTTATCAATAAAGGTTTTAAAAAAACATTACGTCGATTATCAAATAATGATAATCTAAAATATACTGTTTACACACGACCATTACATAATGGTTTACAATAGAAATATATTACATCGACATATGTTTCTTGAATGCAGTTTTTACACAATATCATACAAACATGGACTCCAAATCTTGTCCTTATTTTAGTATGCAACAGCGGAAGCTCTTAGTATTCACCTGAGAATAAACATGCTTTAAACGTCAACAAAAATGTTGGTGAGTTATAGGTTTAACCTGTATATATCAAATCGTAACAATAGACCACACGATTTCATATTTCAATACACATCCCATACATAGAGATAAAAATCATTCATATGGTGAACACCTGGTAACCGACATTAACAAGATGCATATATAAGAATATCCCCATCATTCCGGGACACCCTTCGGATATGATATAAATTTTGAAGTACTAAAGTATCCGGTACTTTGGATGGGATTTGTTAGGCCCAATAGATCTATCTTTAGGATTCGCGTCAATTAGGGTGTCTGTTCCCTAATTCTTAGATTACCAGACTTAATAAAAAGGGGCATATTCGATTTCAATAATTCAACCATAGAATGTAGTTTCATGTACTTGTGTCTATTTTGTAAATCATTTATAAAACCTGCATGTATTCTCATCCCAAAAATATTAGATTTTAAAAGTGAGACTATAACTCTCTTTCACAGATATTTCCTTCCTCAGAAATAAGACTTGGCCACGGATTGATTCACGAACTTATACAAATATGTACATATATATCAAAGTATGATCAAAATATAATTACAACCATTTTTATTATGTTTTAAAGATTTGAGTGTATTAAGTCAGCTGTCCTCGTTAGTAACCTACAACTAGTTGTCCACAGTTAGATGTACAGAAAAAAAATCGATATATATTATCTTGAATCAATCCACGACCCAGTGTATACACGTCTCAGGCTAGATCACAACTCAAAGTATATATATTTTTGGAATCAACCTCAACCCTGTATAGCTAACTCCAACATTACTGCATATAGAGTGTCTATGGTTGTTCCAAATAATATATATACATGGGTCAATATGATATGTCAAAACATTTGCATACGTGTCTATGGTATCCCAAGATTACATAATATATTAGAATACATGTATAATACAATATAAGTTAGCTAGGATAAGATTTGTATAGATTTGTTAAACATTTCCCGTAGCTAAAAAGATCAAAAATATCCAATCTTGTTTTAGCTATAACTTCTTCATTTTAAATCCGTTTTGAGTGAATCAAATTGCTATGGTTTCATATTGAAATCTAATTTAAGAATCCAAACAGGAAAAGTATAGGTTTATTGTTGGAAATTTAAGTTACATGTCAATTACTAAAGAGGTAGTCATTTCCGTCGAAAGAACGACATCTTGATGACCATTTTGAAAAACATACTTTCACTTTGAGTTTAACCAAGATTTTTGGATATAGTTTCATGTTCATATGAAAAATCATTTTCCTAGAAGTACAACTTCTAAATCAAAGCTTATCATAGTTTTTAATTATCCAAACCAAAACAGCCCTCGGTTTCACTACGACGGCGTATATCCGATTTTATGGTGTTCATCATGTTTCCAGGTTTTAAATCATTAAGTTAGCATATCATATAGATATAGAACATGTGTTTAGTTGATTTTAAAAGTCAAGCTAGAAGGATTAACTTTTGTTTGCGAACAAGTTTAGAATTAACTAAACTATGTTCTAGTGATTACAAGTTTAAACCTTCGAAAAAGATAGCTTTATATGTATGAATCGAATGATGTTATGAACATCATTACTACCTCAAGTTTTCTGGATAAAACTACTGGAAATGAGAAAAATGGATCTAGCTTCAAAGGATCCTTGGATGGCTTGAAAGTTCTTGAAGCAGAATCATGACACGAAAACAGTTCAAGTAAGATTTTCACTCGAAATAAGATTGTTATAGTTGTAGAAATTGAATCAAAGTTTGAATATGAATATTACCTTCAATTAGAAAGATAACCTACTGTAAATAACAAAGGTTCCTTGATCTTAGATGATTACTTGGAATGGATTAGAAAGCTTGGAAGTAGACTTGCAAACTTGGAAGTATTCTTGATTTTTATGAAACTATACTTATGGAATTTATGATGAACACTTAGAACTTGAAGATGGAACTTGAGAGAGATCAATTATATGAAGAAAATTGAAGAATGAAAGTGTTTGTAGGTGTTTTTGGTTGTTGGTATATGGATTAGATATAAAGGATATGTAATTTTGTTTTCATGTAAATAAGTCATGAATGATTACTAATATTTTTGTAATTTTATAAGATATTTCATGCTAGTTGCCAAATGATGGTTCCCACATATGTTAGGTGACTGACATGGGCTGCTAAGAGCCGATCATTGGAGTGTATATACCAATAGTACATACATCTAAAAGCTGTGTATCGTACGAGTACGAATACGGGTGCATACGAGTAGAATTGTTGATGAAACTGAACGAGGATGTAATTGTAAGAATTTTTGTTAAGTAGAAGTACTTTGATATGTGTCTTGAAGTCTTTCAAAAGTATAAGAATACATATCAAAACACAACATGTATATACATTCTAATGGAGTCGTTAGGTCTTCGTTAGTCGTTACATGTAAGTGTTGTTTTGAAACCTTTAAGTTAACGATCTCAATTAATGTTGTTAACCCAATGTTTATTATATCAAATGAGATGTTAAATTATTATATTATCATGATATTATGATGTATGAATATCTCTTAATATGATATATACATTAAAATATCGTTACAACGATAATCGTTACATATAAGTCTCGTTTCGAAATTCTTGAGTTAATAGTCTTGTTTTTACATATGTAGTTCATTGTTAACACACTTAATGATATATTTAAATATCATTTTATCATGTTAACTATAGTGTATCAATATCTTAATATGATACATATGTATTTAGTAGACGTTATCATAACGATAATCGTTATATATATCATTTCGAGTTTCTTAACTTAGTAATCTCATTTCTTATGTATATCACACATTGTTAATATACTTAGTGAGATACTTACTCATCATAATCTCATGTCAACCATATATATATATATGTCTATATATACCACAACATGTAGTTTTTACAAATTTGTAACGTTCGTGAGTCGCCGGTCAACTTGGGTGATCAATTGTCTATATGAAACTTATTTCATTTAATCAAGTCTTAACAAGTTTGATTGGTTAACACGTTGGAAACATTTAGTCATGTAAATATCAATCTCAATTAATATATATAAATATGGAAAAGTTCGGGTCACTACATCAGATACAACTCCCCATTCAGGTCAAAGGGTTCACTATCATCTAGATACACAACACATAGAGCGCTAACCACACACATTTATAAAAATCATAACAGAAGTTACGAGGGCAAAGAAGGAAAACAATTCCTTGAGGCATTCCTATGAATCTTACCAAGACTCACATTTATTCAATCAGGATAAAGTTCTTCCCTATATATCCAAGGGATAATTAGGGAACACCATCCATCCTTACATTCTAAGGGCCACACAAAAAGTTACGTCATCCCAAATAAGGAGATCAATATCTTAGGATAATATTACGGTCTTACACAACGAGTCCAGTAATGCGATGATATTTTAGGGTTAGTAATGCATATAAGTTACACCATAAACCATATGCATGCAAATCACATATAACATAGCGTTAGAACACGAGGTTCAAGTTATTCATCACTAACAAGTCGACTGTTAAGCGATCTTGATCCCTACGGCCATGACGTGTGTCCCGCCAATCAATGTTAAAGGAACCCATATCGTATTAACCCAACACAACACACGGTGATTACAACAGTCAATACACAGAACACAAGACCACAAATCAAAGAAATAGATTTCATGCTCCAAGGACTATGAAAACTAAACTTAAACCACTTAAGGTAGCTTCTACTACACACAAACAAACAACAGTCAACATAATACAATTCATAAGGTGTAATAATGGTAACGAAGACTTACCGGCTATCAAGTCATCAAATGCAGCATCCGTGTCGACGCATCTCTGATTTTCTCTCGCTGTAGACAATGAGGGATCCTTTCCTTTCTGTCCTACCACAGAAGCAGGGGACTCTCCTCTTGACATCAACTGCACCCCTGCCCCTACCCCAGAACTCACACTTTTAGAAGACAAACAATGTTTTGATCGGTGACCTACCTGATGACAGACCCAACAAACATTTTCCAAAAAAGAGCATGTTTGGGCCTCATGCCCGATCACACCACACCTCAAACACCTTTTTGTCATTACTGAGCATGACCCATCATGTGAGGATTTACAACGTTGACAAGACTTCCTTCGCCCTAACCCGGAACTTGATTCACTCGGACCACTAATACCTTTTTCTACACTCGAGCACTGTGCGGATTTATGCCCTACATGTTGACATTTCCAACACACATCCTCACTTAACGAACACATCTGGATCTCGTATCCCACTATACCACATCTTAAACATCTTCTAGTTATGCTTGAGCACAATCCGCTATGTGATGTCTTACAACCATAACACCATAAGTTCTTACTCGACCCCGATCTATTTTGCTTTGACTTTCGCTTACGATTCTTTCCCAGCAATTTCTTCGACTTAGAGCTCAACTGACCCATCTCTTGATTTTGCTGCGGCATATCATATCCTATCATACTATTCCCAGAAACCATCTGACAAAGGTATACCAACTGATTAGGAAACTGTGAATTAAATTGAGGTAGTAGTTGATTCTGTTGAGAAAAGGAATATTGTGGTGGTAACATTGGTTATTGAAGAGCATTCCCGATTTGCTGATACATGTTTGGTGAACCGAAGTACCCGTCCGCCACTGGAGGGGTAGTCTGATTGGGAACACTAATACTCGAGTTCTCTTGAACTTGTTGCTGTTCCAATATGTGAATTCAATTTAGAGCCTTTTGTAGTTGACTTTGTAATTCCAATATTTGTTCCTGCGGACTTTTATCTAACATATGTCCTTCATTTGAAACTAAGGATGTTCTGGGGGCATTGGGGTCAGTTGAGTTTCCATCTTGTTCTGCCATACTTGTTCTACAAAACACTCGCACAAAAGCTTAGTGGATAACTGTTAGTTTACTAATCACTAACATACACAACATCCTACATTCACTTAGCCCCACCCCACGGACATGTTTAACTTAAATCAGGGTTTAGGAACAAATACGCGCACGTACTTGCTGCTAAACCATGCTCTGATACCACAATTGTAACACCCTATTTTTTATTTTTTTTTTATTCACAGCGGAAGTATTATTAATTACCAAAATACCATAGTTATCAAATCATCTTAGTTTACGTTATTACAATATTTCAAAACATCGGTGTTACATGAAAACATTATAAAACCAGAAAACATCAGAGTTAAGCACGTAGTCAAACATGTCTTCAACCCAACAGCAACACCCATCCTAATCAGCAGTATCTAAACCTGCAAGGGGTGGAAATGTGGGGGAATTAGCACACATCTAAGTGAGTGGATACTATCTAATAGACCAAGCATAAGCAACTGAACATGCATGGGGTCACAGTTATGCTAACGTCCTGAACTAGCATACAATAACTGACAATATGAGGATCGGCGGCTTGTACGAGCACACGACGTAGTTGATCAAGCTACGGTCTACCGATAGTCCGTTTTACTGATTTCACTGCATAACCGTCCAGACGCAACACATGCGTCTTTCTATGCTATACTGAACAATCAGTAACTCATGACCCGACCAGGCTACCACTGTCGACCTCACATCAATCCTGCCTTGCTGCCTCGGAGGGTTCCTAACCTTGCTGCCTCGGTTGTTGTCAAACTAACAGTGAGCACATAAGATCATATATAAATAGTCATGCAATCGTCCTAACTAGCATGGCAATATCTAACTACGCATGGTAATCGTACTGAACATAAACATAGTAATAAAGAGTCTGAACACGTAACGTGTCAGCTACTTAATACTCTATCCGGAGATAGACCCACTCACCAATTACCAGCAATGGCTCAGATTCTAACTACTGAGCTTTCTCTTTATCCTTTTCACCTGAGAATAAACATAACCAAGTCAATTATCATGTCTTGATATCATCCCAGTACTAAGACAATAGCATCAATATACAAGCACTTGAACACTTAATCAATCTGACCAGTCAACCGTACGAGTGACACTCACCTGCACGTTTGAGGAACCTCAACCGTGCGGTTGACACCTCAATCGTACATTTGGTCCTTGGTCAAATATCTAATTAAACAACAGTGGATCCGTACAGTTGACCACACGAGTGACATATGACTCGTACGAGTCACATCTCAACCATATGATCCAACTTTAAAATATTCCAATTCAAGTAGTCACTCACTCGTGCGGTTCACCATGCGGTTGACCGCCTCAACCGTACGAGTGAAAGCTCACTCGTGCCAGTGAAGAAGATCAGTAGTAACATCTATTTATTTGGGTTTCAACCCAAAATCACAATATTAAACAACAATACATACACTAAATCAACACCTACAAACATGTAATCACTATATGATAAGTCTACATCATAATTTCGACCCATAACGACACTCAAAAGTGTGCAAAACAAGGCATACATCCTAAAACCCCTTTTTATGACTAACATAAAGTTTGATCCAGCTTCTTAAAAGTTTACCATTGGAAAGGATTTTTCATTACAATTCCAAGGATACTTGATTCATCAAAAACGGAGTTACGGTTTGAAAGTTATGACCAAAACAAGTTTTCACGAATCTGACCCTGTGCTCACACGAGTGACTGAGGTCTCACTCGTGCGAGTGAGTCCTCACAAGCGCGGTTGACCCTCACAAGTGTGGTCACTCGTGCGGGTGACCTGTCACTCGTATGGGAGCTGAAGAACATCTCCTGCACGCTGATTTTCGCATTTTTGGCCCAAAAACTCGATTTTTGCAAGTTCTAACCTCAAAACCACTTGAAAAACATCATATAAACCTTATAACAACTATTTCTAACATCAATTAAGCATAACAAACACAAAACATGAAGATTCAAGCTCAAAAATGCTTAAAACCCACTTTACACCCAAACCCAATTCTTTAAGAATTAACACACGAATTCAAGTAAACAAACCTGGATTAATCATCACAAAGATGATAAGAAACAATCCTTAAAACCTTACAATCCAATTTTTAGCTTGGATTAATTAGGGTTTGTGAAGGTGTAGAGTTTAGGTACGGGTGTGTGTGTGTAGAATGTTCAAGAAATGAAAGGAAAGAGCAGATATAACACACTAAATGGGTTTAAAACTCATACCCCACAACACACGGGTATTTACCAGTTATCTAATATCTTTCGTACTTAATTTGGCAACTCTAACGGAGTCCAAATTCAACAAACGAACCATTTCTGTGACCCTTGTCACAAGCTGGTCTTAACCAACTAATTAGTTAATAATAAACATATTATTAAAATAAAAGCATATTTTAACCACAATTATAAACCTAAGGGTAATTAAGTAATCTTACTTCTAACCCCGGTTTCAGTCTGTTACATTGTTCACACGGTTACCACCCCCTATCATATTGATATATGATGATCCCGCTTTTTTACCCTTTCCTTTACCGCTTTCTTCAACCCGTATTGATTCCTCAATACGTAAGTGGCCTCCCAATTCAGTCAAAGACTTTTCTTCTTTCTTATGTTTTAAAGACTTTTTGAATTCCCATGAAGGCGGCATTTTGTCTATAATACATGGCACCGAAATTTGGCTTGTGCATGGTACGGTTTCGTCCCAAACTAATTCGGTATGGTTCCGTTTCGAGTCCCAAATTATTGAAGAAAGTCGTACCGAGGACCGTACCAAATAATTTCGGTTCGGTTCGGCTCTGTGATTTTTGGTTCGGTTTCGTGAAAAGAACCATCCCACTGATTTTAAAGTAAGTTTACACCCTTTTGTTATAGTGTAATATAAATTAAATAATAGGATCAAGTATCTGTTTTGAATAAGACAATAACGAATTTTGTTTCTAAACAAGAAGAAATTAAAATAAAAAAATTAAAGGGAATGTGTTTTTTCTGTGTATGTTCTAAAGAATGGAGAATGCCCAAAAAACTGTAAAATCAGCTAATGGTAGTTAACCATTAAGGGACACAACATTTCATTTTGGTGGAAAAATCGGTTGACAAAAGTCATACTATTTGGTGGGAAAATTTGTTGGAAGACGATTTTTTTGATATAAAGTGTAGTGTCTTTTTAGTTGAGGTTTATGGGCGATGCCCCCTTGACCCCCGCAATTTACGTGACAGTTAATAGTCAACTTTTACAGGCGTGCACTCCATAATTTCCGACTCTGTTGTTATGTATAACTAGCAAACTCATGTATTCATGTAATTCCGATTAAGTAAAATGAATGTTAGATGACACTAAAATCACCACCATAAATTGACTCACTTACGATTAAATTCCGGATCATTTTCATCGGAGTTTATCGCACTAGATATTAATTACTCAAGCTAATTGAGTAGATTAATTTGATTGATTTTACATCCTACCTAGATTCTTATCGAGTTTACAGGATTGCTAGAGTTACATCAATTAATCAATCATATTTTTTTCAATTTAAGCAGTCAAAGATGTTACTTATAGTTTTAGATTTGATCATTATACACGGAATAATATTGAATTAATTGGGAAATACAGGAAATTGCCTACTTAAGTGTAGTTCTCGAGTTTTGCCAAGTTCCATTTTTGCTGATTGACTTTTCGGCTCCCATTTATTCCATTATTGACCAAGAGAAAATAGTTAATAAACTTAATATTAGAGTTACTTTCATCAACCACTTAATAAGTTTGACATTACCACGAGTAACATGCGTTAAGACGGCATCACAATGCATAAAAATTATGTGCCGACTTTTATTTTATATATAACCAATTAAAATGACTATATTGTATATATAAACTTTTGATACTCCGTATACTTCTTTTATACGTATATGTATATGTAATTTTCATTCTTCGTATTACTCAAAACTCGTTGTTAACACTACAAAAAGTGACGGATCTAAGATTTGTAGTCACTAGTATCACATGTTAAAATTTCAAAAAATCTACTAGATTGGTGTCGCTCAAAAAAATTTACATTATCCATTAGTGTCACTAGTTAAAAACACCAAAAATGTTCACTATATCACGTATTTGAGTGATGTCTCGTGCAACCACTCGTAATAAACTAAATCCGCCCTTGACCACAAGTACATATTTAACTACTCCCTCGTCTCATATTTATTGTCACCAGAAAAAAATATACATAGTTTAAGAAACATTATTATTATATTGTATCTTTTTTTTAATCTATTTTTTTATCGTACATGCATACATTAAGGGTATAAAGAACTTTATCTTATTATCTTTATCTATATATAAGTGAACAATTAATTTAAAAAATCTCAAAATAAAATAGTAAACAATAAATTAAAAACCAACGAAATATCATTTTCAATAAATAAAAAAAAAAACTCGGGGTTTCAACATTTGTTGGTGACACTACTATTACATATTTAACTATCATTTGTTGCTCACACTACAAGTGCATATTTAACTATCATAGTTAAGTATCAAAACTTGACATCCCTCTACCAATCAGTTTCATAGCTTGTTAGAATTTGTAGTACCCAAACAACAAGATATGTAATTGCACCAATAACAAAACCCGCGAACAAAAATAAATAAATAAAGCAAAATGTCAAATGTAAACGGTATAAGGATTTAACGTGATTATAACTAAACTCCAAACTTGAAGAAAGATTTAGTCCACAAGGGTAAACCAGAGATATTTTTTCTTATTATTTTCGTGCACACAATTACAAGAGTATTGTCTAGGGTTACACTGTATATAGCTAAACAGATAAGGAAACTATCGGCAAAACTTGTTGGCTACGCGCCCTGTCGCGTTTGGAGATCATCCTCTCGACCACTTATCCCACGTACCAGCTGGTCACGTTTGGACCAATCTTTGGTGACAAGCCCTCGTGTTTGGTGTGGGTCTCCAACTTTCCTTTTTCTTCCGTTTGTTCAAGTCTACATACCTCAACAATCTTTCACTCGGAGACTTTGAACAAACCTTACACCGATCTTCAACCGAAAATTAACCTCAACTGTCAACATGTTTAAACACTCACATCAACTCCCGACTAGCTGATTAACAATTCCTTTTAATACCATCAGATGAGATACCCGAATCACACCGCACTTCCACATCGCTAATAGTCTAAAGGTTAATATTTAGTTACATACATCGCTACCTAAAAGTTATAATGACTCTATAAATTAATGAGACTATTACAATTTGTTTATCCACGATTGAAATTAATTATTAATCTTTTATTAATAAAAAGTTAAAAAATAGCTAAAAAAATAGCTAAAAAAATTAATTAACAATTGATGTAGGTAAAAGATAAGGGAAAAACAATACAAAACTTTATGTAATATCCTCTTTCGGGGCCTAGATGTAAGTTTACTATTGTGCCATTAGTTTTATTATCAGTTAAAAATAATGGAAATTTTTATTATACTTTTATTATTTGTTAGTCGGTCAGTTAAATTCGCTTTATGACTAGGGTCAAAGAACATATTTTGTTGACCGCATTTGACTTCGTTAAGTCAGTTTTAAGTGGTGTGTAAAAGTTCAGATTTCTAGTTAAATACCCGTGTGTTGCGGAAAATAGATTTTGAGTGGAAATAAAAGGGGCAGGAAGTGTCTAGATGCATCTGGTTTCCCCAATTCCCTTCTATCTCTCGTTTTTACCAAACAACCACAATCAAGTTGAAAATTAAGAACCCTAGCAATTTAGTAATCAAGAATTGATCTAAGTGAGTTACAGATCCGAATTCTTTGCAAGTTTAGCAATTCAAAGAGGTAAGTTTTACTTGGTTTTATCTTTAAAATCTTGAAAAGTTAGGATTCTTGTTTGAATTGGGTATTTTGGGTGAATTGATCCCAAATCTTGCATGCTAATGTTAGATTTTGATGTTTGTGGTCAGAATTAGTATCCATATATGTTTAGCAAGTTTTTTTTTGCCTTGAATGAGATAAAAATCTCTTGAAATCAAGTTTTTTTTTTTTTTTTTTTTTTTTTTTTTTTTCTCAAAACTCACTAAAATCAGCTAGCTGATGGTGATACTGGTAGAGTGCTCGAAAAACAATGTGCCCGAAAACATGGCGCTCGAAAACAGGGATGCTCGAGAACCTTGGTGCTCGAGAACCTATTTTCCCGAAAACTTTGTGACTGAATACATTGGGGTGTTCAAAAAGTTTAGTGCTCGAAAAGTTTTGCTGCTCGAAAAGTTGCCCTGTCCGAAAACCTAGTGTTTGAAAACCTTGTATGTCCTTAAATCTTGTGCTCGAAAACATTGTATCCATAATGTTTTCATATTGATTGATATTATGCTATGTTCAGGAGGCAAAGACAAAGAGAAGGCTCCCTAAGACAGGACTGTGACTACGTTCGTGAATAATATCAGGTGGGTGGAATTACTTTCGGTCTCAGCATAGAGTAGCAGACGACTGATGTGTTTTACATGGGCAATGTTATATTGATTGCCATGTGTAGTTAGTTATAGATGTTGCATGCTAGATAATTACATGATGGATAGATGTAATTGTTATATGTTAGATAATACCACATGAGTTGCATGTGTTAGTTAGAAGTGCATCCGCATTGTATGTATGGTACCGTGCACAGGTCATGAGCACCAGAGATGCTAGGCTATCTGGAGACTGTACTTGTCTGGGGACGGTAAAAGTGTGCGCGAGGTCAACCGAGGCCATTCTAGGTTGGGTCCAAGTCTTACAAGTGTTCGGTATAGCATAGAAGGATGCATGCGTTGCATTTGGATAATTATGCAGTAGATTTGGTAGGAGGGACTATCGGTAGACTGTAGCCCGATCAGCTACGAGTCATAGGCCCGTACAAGCCGCCGATCTTGTGTTGCTGTTAGTTGTTGTCATTGTTAGTTCCGTTACTATGGGATGTAGTAACATATGTGGAACTTTATATGATAATATATGTTTAGCTGTTAGGTAATTTCATTCAGTTAGCTTCGTGTTAATCCCCCACATTCTCTCCCCTACATGTTAGGACTGTTATGTTTAGTTAGATGGGAGGTTGCTGACGGAAGATATATTTTACACTGACGCAAGCACTCTGATGTTGTTTTATGATTAAATAATTTTTTATTTTACTTTATTTTATTTTATTTTATTTTTTATTTTTTATTTTTTTTGTAAATGTAACACTTGTTAAGATGTTTGTAATATTAATGTGGATTTTAATATTATGTAATGTGGTCCGCAATTCTAAACTTTCACCGTGTTTAAAAAAATGGACAGGGTTACACTTTATTTAGTGAAATTTTATTTCTTAATAAACCTATCGCGAATTTAAAAAAGAAAAAATATAATGGAACATATATTCATATTTTTTATCTTTTAAATACGGGATATATATATATATATATATTTGAACAACAATACGAGATTACTTAGGGGGGCTTAACCACCCACGCGTTCATTTTTCACAGATGCATAACCTGCATCAACTGCTGTCAAGGAGAAAACTTGGCCTAATTCAAAGGCATCGGTAAAACCCCCCCCCCCCCCGCGTATTGCCACTGCAACGCGGTGTGAGAAATATACTCTTGTGTAGAATTCAAAGGTAAATGGTTAATCTTCTATGCAATGATTCAAGGGTAAAACCCTTGGGTGGAGTAATATTTATGTATATTATATATGTATGCATGGTTTTGGAAACATATTTATTTTATCACATATGATGTGGTACATTTAAAAAAATTTATAATTTTCTTAAATGTGGTAATATATTAATAATATACACGCATACATTAAAATGATACATTATTAAATTGAATGATGAATGAATACTATACGGAAGCAAAACGATAGTATATATGAAAGTCGACTTTATTAAATTACCTTATGTTTCGCACATTTAAAGCCCATTATATATTATATATAGTAAATTATGATGATTGCGATACTTTTAAAATTTAATAAGGTTTCAGGTGTATCTATCTATCTCTATATATATATAGATGAGTTACGAGTTCAATTCACGTTGCATATCTATCTCAATCTCAATATCATACATACAAAATAGAGTTTCTACGGATAAGTTATCTCATGGGTTTATTTCAAAATCTACCTCATGATATTGCTCTTCAATGTTTAATTCGTGTTCCTTATAAACAATTTCACAGTTTCAAATCAGTATGTAAAGCTTGGAAAAACGACATCGAATTATCCGAGCTTCTTCGTCTTCGTAAGTCCACCGGAAAAGCTCAATTGCTCGTTGTCCTTAATCTGGCACGTGTGAATCCGAACAGAAACATAAAATGTTCGGATACTTTGGTTTATCGTCCGGTGGTTTTGGAGCCGGAAACCGGTTGTTGGTCGGAGATGCCCGAATTACCAGAGTACCCATACGAATTGCCGATGTTTTGTGAGATGGTTGCTCTCGGGTCGGTTTTAGTTGTTATGGGTGGGTACGCCCCGCGGTTTACGGATTGTCTTGATTCAGTTTTTATTTTTGATTTTATATCGTCCACATGGCGTCGTGGCAAACCCATCCCCGGTGGGCCCAGGGCGTTTTTCGGATGTGCTAGTGATGGTGATCGGACGGTGATTATCGCTGGTGGACATGATCTCCAGATGAACGCTCTTAAATCCACGTGGGCGTATGACGTGGCAAAGGATGAGTGGAACCCGCTGCCTGACATGGCGAAAGAACGTGACGAGTGCAGTTGCTTATACCAGAATGACAAATTCCACGTCATCGGCGGTTATCCAACTAACATGCAAGGTTATGATTACGAAGACGTTGAGATTTATGACACGTCAGCAAGGGAATGGTCACAGAGCGATGACATGCCTTTTTATACCACAATCTCTATGAATAACATTTGCATGGGGAGTAGGGATGATAAGATATACAAGTGCCATGGTAATGGCGTGGTTGTACTAGAAGGTGACACGTGGAAGTTTGTTGCAGAATTACCGGTTGACGTGGCATACAGTCCTTACTTAACGTTGTACCCTGGACATGTATTGGTGATTGGTGCATCTAAAAGTGGTGAACCAAACCATGCTTATAAAATGGATATGAATGAGTGTGTTTGGACAAAAGTTGAGGTACCAATTGCGTACTCAGGACATGTTCAATCTGTCTGTAGTTTGATCATATAAGTTGTGTTAAAGATATAAATATTTGAGTAAACAATTTTCACATGTAGTTCACATACCAACTCTACACATTTGAGCAAATAATATAAATTTGATTTTATCGCTACTTTTGACGTTTAACTTTGTTTTTCATGCGATTGTATCCCTCTTGCAAACAAATTCTAATGTAATGAAGCAGATTTAAGATTTAGCTCACATTTTTTTTGAAAGACAATAGTTGGCATTGAATATTCTCATTTGCCACGCACATACGCACTTTCGGAGAAAACTCGAACCATATTACAGGGATCCGAACCTTAAATCATCCCGAGGAGCATGCGGGTCGTACCTGGATCCTGAATATGGTCGGTAAAACCTCTCACGGGGCAACCCGACATATCGGAACAAATTCCACAGGTATTTTTAAGGAAAGAGGACTCGAACTCAAGACCCCCCAACCCCCAACCCCCCAAAAACCTAAGCATTGGGGTGAACTACTAGACCATTGCTTCAACAAATAGGGTAATCTCTCCTAAGATAGTTAGCTACTCCGTTAGAATGATTAGTGGAAGTTGGCGTGACATTATTACGTGATAATGACGTTATATTAAACTATGTATTTCAAACAATAGAGTTATAAGAGATGGATGGAGTATTGTTTTTTTAGTATAAAAAAGATACAACTCGATTATCCCATGATATCAGCTATCACTACTAAGACTAGATCAAACAAAAGATATGATCCTGAAGATGATGCAGCAAACTAACTTATTCAAAAACATAAATAAAATAAACCGATACATGACCAAGTCATAGACTAAGTTACAATAAAAAAAAACTTTGATGTGTGTACATCCAATAGCTAATACAAGTTATATATCATATATTGTATATACACATAAATATAAAAAATTTTGAACGACAGATTTTTTTTTTTTTTTTCTTCTAAAATGACTACCAAGAACTTAGAAAAAGAAATACA
This sequence comes from Rutidosis leptorrhynchoides, assembly GCF_046630445.1. Classification (NCBI taxonomy): domain Eukaryota; kingdom Viridiplantae; phylum Streptophyta; class Magnoliopsida; order Asterales; family Asteraceae; genus Rutidosis; species Rutidosis leptorrhynchoides. The sequence continues at coordinate 19,935,190 of NC_092341.1, read as the reverse complement.
TAATTCCGATAGACAAATGTTGTCATACACCTCATTCTTCTGATCTCGTTTATACCGAAAAACGAATCTTTTCTAAGCCTCCAAACTTCAAATCCACCATAACATATTTGAAATGATGCACAAGAGTCTTGTTTATTGAATGAAAGAACCCAGTAGTCATCCAGCTAAAAAAAGATCTTCTATCGTATCGGAAACGAGACCTTGTGAACTAGTCCCAAGAATCGGATGAGAGAATAAATATTTGTAAGAATCATAAGAACTATTTCAAATGAATGTTATGTACACTACGTAATATGTTTGAAATATTTCAATAAACATCATCATAACTATTATATACTACCTAGTATGTTTTGAATATTTCAATATACAACATCATCAAGCATATTCAATAGTGTACTATTTAAAATTGGTAGTGTAAAATCACTGGAGCCTCAACAAATTTAAAACTGACCAATGAATATATTTTGACAGAATGAATTCGATAGTAACATATGATTAAATAAACTAACCAAACAAATAGGACTACTAAATAATAAAAAAATAGTGATCCTTACACCACTAATTTTGTCCGTACACTACCAGACATGTATCATAATGTTATACACTACAACACCTAAAAATATATTTAGTGATACTTACACCACTAATTTTGTCCGTACACTACTAGGATTTATCATCATGTTGTTGTACATTACAACACCTTAAAACATATTTAGTTACGTATAAAATAAAACTCAGTGGTGTAAAGGATCATCACCTTATAAAAACCGATCAAGAATAGGTTGAAGAGGTGAAGCTAGAAAAATTCTGATAGCGATGTCACCAATTAACAATCGATTTACTTTTTAATATATATTCATAGTTTTGTGTTATTTTGTGGTGAAATTCTACGGATCTTTCACAAAATAACAAGTTTCATTTCTCAGATAGTGCTCTTAACGAACCGTACTAGAGTCGAGTAATAAGAAGTTAAGCTTGACTCGATCGAAAGTTATTTTGTTCTAACTCAAACTCAATATAATAATTTACAACTTGTTCGAGTTCAAACTCGAATATTTTTTTATTTGTTTGATCTCGAACTTAATATTAGTTTATTTTTGCTTTTTGCAAGCTAAAATAAGTTTGGATTTTTGCTGCTTGACTCAAATTCAAATTCAAGCTTCATTCGATCTTGATAAAGTCATTTATGAACATAATTAAAAATAAAAATATATAATATAATGTTAATACATAGTTTATAAAATAAAATAACTTATGACGTTTGATACGTTTGAATATATTTTTTCCCTGACTTTTGAAATGTAAATGCATTTGTTTATTATACTCTAATAATTCCCTTTGATCTTTCCCCGTTTATTTCCCTGACGAATCAAGATTATATAGTTAATAGTGAAGTTACTTTCTTCAACTACTTAATGACTTTGACATTACTATAAATAAATGTATATGTATATAGGAGGAAGGTGATATTTCAAGAATAATGATATATCAATCATTTAAATTAGTTCTTACATCAAATATATGTATTATTTAGTTGTATAGTACAACCTTATTAATACACAATTAATGGTGGAAAAAGTAATTTCAATATTGAATATATTAACTCCTATATTTAAAATCAAATATTTGACAAGTCCTTTCATTTTTAATCACTGAGAGTTGTAATGTACAAACAACTACCACAAAAATAGTGGATATAAGAGTGAACTTAACACATGAGCATTGAACATACATATTTTTTTTTTAACTTACAACTTTTTTTTTTCCAAAAAGCAAATGAATTGTATAAACATGAAAAGGATCAAGCAATAAGCCCGATCAAATACGCGAAGCATAGTCGAGTTACATACTCGAATCTGGAGCTACAAAATGAACACAAACATATAATGTTGCCTAGAGAGCAACTAAGACATTACACTAAACAATATTTAAGAGGGTTGGATAATCATTCTAGCCATTCCAATTTCTCTTTTTTGTACCTAGCCGCGATCCATTCAAATGACTTTAGTTGAATTTCCATAAGAGCCGACACACCGAGCCAACTTTTATTTGAGAAAACTTTTTTATTACGATTGCTCCATATTAGGTAGGCGCACGTCCACTACAAAGCTTGCCAAATACACAATTCCGTTGGTGAAAGAGGGCGATTACATTTACCACGAAAGGCTTCATTAATGCTTAAGTTATTGACCCCACCAAGATTCCACCATTTGTAAACTCTTTCCCAAATATCCCATGAAACTCGGAGAAAAAAAAAAAAAAAAAACAACAACGAGTGATCTATAGATTCGATGTCATCATCACATAAAGGGCATCTAACGGAGTCAAGATCAATACCTCTTTTGTCGAGTTTGGTACGAACCGGAATCCGTCGATTTAGAACCCTCCACATGAAGATTTCGACTTTTAAGGGAACGAGATTGTTTCGCAAAGTTTCTAACCGAGTTCCATTGCCTTGAAGATACATGTCATCGATCAATCTAATGAGCTTCTTTGTTGTGAATAATCCATATGAAGCGAGATTTCACACCCAAGTATCATTCTGCATGTCTGCTTTCACGTAGGAGTTCAACAAAGAAACAAGGTTTTGTAGTTCACCGCCAACACGTCCCACAGGTTGTAGTGACCCGAACTTTTCCATGTTTATATATATTTAATGAATTTGATATTTATATGATTAAGTGTTTCCAACATGTTAAGCAATCAAACTTGTTAAGACTTGATTAATTGAAATAGGTTTCATATAGACAATTGACCACCCAAGTGACCGGTGATTTACGAACGTTAAAACTTGTAAAAACTATATGATGTCATATATATGATATATATAGTTAACATGATATTATGATAAGTAAAAATATCATTATGTATATTAACAATGAACTACATATGTAAAAACAAGACTATTAACTTAATGATTTCGAAACGAGGCATATATGTAATGATTATCGTTGTAACGACATTTAATTGTATATATATATCATATTAAGATATATTAATACATCATAATATCATGATAATGTAATAATTTAACATCTCTTTAGTTATAATAAACAATGGGTTAACAACATTTAACAAGATCGTTAACCTAAAGGTTTCAAAACAACATTTACATCTAACGACTAACGATGACTTAACGACTCAGTTAAAATGTATATACATGTAGTGTTTTAATATGTATTCATACACTTTTGAAAGACTTCAAGACACTTATCAAAATACTTCTACTTAACAAAAATGCTTACAATTACATCCTCGTTCAGTTTCATCAACAATTCTACTCGTATGCATCCGTATTCGTACTCGTACAATACACAGCTTTTAGATGTATGTACTATTGGTATATACACTCCAATTATCAGCTCTTAGCAGCCCATGTGAGTCACCTAACACATGTGAGAACCATCATTTAGCAACTAGTATGAAATATCTCATAAAATTACAAAAATATTAGTAATCATTCATGACTTATTTACAAGTAAACCAAATTACACATCCTTTATATCTAATCCATATACAACGACCAAAAACACCTACAAACACTTTCATTCTTCAATTTTCTTCATCTAATTGATATCTCTCAAGTTCTATCTTCAAGTTCTAAGTGTTCTTCATAAATTCTATAAGTTCTAGTTTCATAAAATCAAAAATACTTCCAAGTTTGCTAGCTTACTTCCAATCTTGTAAAGTGATCATCCAATCTCAAGAAATCTTTCTTATTTACAGTAAGATATCTTTCTAATACAAGGTAATACTCATATTCAAACTTTGATTCGATTTCTATAACTATAACAATCTTATTTCGAGTGGAAATCTTACTTGAACTTGTTTTCGTGTCATGATTCTGCTTCAAGAACTTTCAAGCCATCCAAGGATCCTTTGAAGCTAGATCTATTTTTCTCATTTCCAGTAGGTTTATCCACAAAACCTGAGGTAGTAATGATGTTCATAACATCATTCGATTCATATATATAAAACTACCTTATTCGAAGGTTTAAACTTGTAATCACTAGAACATAGTATAGTTAATTCTAAACTTGTTCGCAAAAAAAAGTTAATCCTTCTAAATTGACTTTTAAAATCAACTAGACACATGTTCTATATCTATATTATATGCTAACTTAATGATTTAACACCTGAAAACACGAAAAACACCGTAAAACTGGATATACGTCGTCGTAGTAACACCACGGGCTGTTTTGGGTTAGTTAATTAAAAACTATGATAAACTTTTATTTAAAAGTTGTTCTTCTGGGAAAATGATTTTTCTTATGAACATGAAACTATATCCAAAAATCATGGTTAAACTCAAAGTGGAAGTATGTTTTCCAAAATGGTCATCTAGACGTCGTTCTTTCGACTGAAATGACTACCTCTTACAAAAACGACTTGTAACTTATATTTCTGACTATAAACCTATACTTTTTCTGTCTAGATTCATAAAATAGAGTTCAATATGAAACCATAGCAATTTTATTCACTCAAAACGGATTTAAAACGAAGAAGTTATGGGTAAAACAAGATTAGATATTTTTTTATTGTTGTAGCTACGGGAAATATTGTAACAATTCTATACAAACCATATCCTAGCTAACTTATATTGTATTATACATGTATTCTAATATATTATGTAATCTTAGGATACCATAGACACGTATGCAAATGTTTTGACATATCATATCGACCCATGTATATATATATTATTTGGAATAACCATAGACACTCTATATGCAGTAATGTTGGAGTTAGCTATACAGGGTTAAGGTTGATTTCAAAAATATATATACTTTGAGTTGTGATCTAGCCTGAGACGTGTATACACTGGGTCGTGGATTGATCCAAAATAATATATATCGATTTATTTCTGTACATCTAACTATGGACAACTAGTTGTAGGTTACTAACGATGACAGCTGACTTAATAAACTTAAAACATTAAAACGTATTAAAAATGTTGTAAATATATTTTGAACATACTTTGATATATATGTACATATTTGTTATAGGTTCGTGAATCGACCAGTGGCCAAGTCTTACTTCCCGACGAAGTAAAAATCTGTGAAAGTGAGCTGTAGTCCCACTTTTAAAATCTAATATTTTGAGATGAGAATACATGCAAATTTTATAAATGTTTTACGAAAAAGACACAAGTAAATGAAACTACATTATATGGGTGAATGATCGAAGCCGAATATGCCCCTTTTTAGCTTGGTAGCCTAAGAATTTGGGAACAGACCCCCAAATTGACGCGAATCCTAAAGATAGATCTATCGGGCCCAACAAGCCCCATTCTGGAATTTGGAATGCTTTAGTACTTCGAAATTATCATGTCCGATGGGTGTCCCGGAATGATGAGGATATTCTATATGCATCTTGTTAATGTCGGTTACCAGGTGTTCACCATATGAATGAATTTTATCTCTATGTATGGGATGTATATTGAAATATGAAATCTTGTGGTCTATTATTATGATTTGATAATATATAGGTTAAACCTATAACTCACCAACATTTTTGTTGACGTTTTAAGCATGTTTATTCTCAGGTGATTATTAAGAGCTTCCGCTGTTGCATACTAAAATAAGGACAAGATTTGGAGTCCATGCTTGTATGGTATTATGTAAAAACTGCATTCAAGAAACTTATTTTTGATGTAATATATTCTTATTGTAAACTATTATGTAATGGTCGTGTGTAAACGGTATATTTTAGATTATCATTATTTGATAATCTACGTAATGCTTTTTAAACCTTTATAGATAAAATAAAGGTTATGGTTGTTTTAAAAATGAATGCAGTCTTTGAAAAACGTCACATATAGAGGTCAAAACCTCGTGACGAAATCAATTAATATGGAACGTTTATAATCAATATGAACGAGACATTTCAGTTGGTATCCGAGCGTTGGTCTTAGAGAACCAGAAATTTGCATTAGTGTGTCTTATCGAGTTTGTTAGGATACATTAGTGAGTCTGGACTTCGACCGTGTTTTCCTTAAAACCGATTGCTTAACACTTTTGTTGGAAACTATATATTATTAACATGTAAATATTTTGTGATATATTAACCTCTTAATGTGTTTGATATTGTGTGATAGATGTCTACCACTAGTACAAATCCCATCGACTCACCTAATAATAATGAAGAGTCGAATATAATTTGAGAAGATTCACAAATTCCCGAAGAGGAACCGGAAGAGGAGGAACCGGAAGAGGAGGAACCGAAAGAGGAGGAACAGGAAGAAGAAGAGGTTCTGGAGGAAGAAATATTGATACCTACAGTAAATCGATTAAATAAAAGAAAATCATCAACCAACGGACCAAAGTTAAAAATGGTCAATGGTGTTTCCGCCGAGGAAGCAAAATATTGGGAAGATTACCAATTTTCTGATGAATTGGATCCCGATGAGGATTCCGATGATGTTATAGAAATTACCTCGACCCAATTTAATGGCAAAAGAAAATAATAAGGGAAAAGGTATAAAAATAGAGAACCCTGATTCCAACCCCGATGAGCTTTATATGTATCGGCAACGTCCGTATTTCCTAAATTGTAACAATAACCCGGGAACCTCTAAACCACCAGGTGTTTCTAAACCATTGTGGAAGACGATGGCTCGTATTAGAGGAACATCATATATCTGTAGAAAATTAGGAAAATGAACCAAGTCCGAAGAAGAAGAAACCAGTGATTCAGATTAGAGGGTTGTAATCATGTTGTGTATTATATGTATTGTAGTGTGCTTGTACTTTTATGTTCTATGTAAAAATTGCTTGTATTGTTTGTTAATTATCTTTTACGAATCTAATCCTTGTCTATTTTACAGTATAAAAACACAAATTGGACGTTAAGGATAGACAACCAAAAATTTTAGAAGACCTACCAGGAGATATGATTGATGAAATCTTGTCTAGAGTCGGGAAGAATTCATCAGCACAATTAATTACGGCAAAATTAGTTTGTCAAACGTTTGAAAACATTCCAGGCATGCCTTAGTATATAAAAGGCTTTCCTTTGAAAGATGTGGTATATCACATTGGGGAGACTTTAAGTTACGCCAAGTTTTCTTTAAGGCATTTAGTGCGGGAAACCCAGATGCAATTTTACGCTACGGGTTACGAACCTATTTTGACTCAACATATCCCAACATAGGACTCCGTTCTTTAGAAAGAGCTTCTAACATGCAACATAAAGAAGCATGTTATGCTTACGGGTTAATAATGTTCGCTTCTCATCAAATGGAGAAAAAGAACATTGGATTGAAACTTTTAAATAAAACATTTTCACAAGTGACGGACTCAGTAGTTGGGGTAAAAAACAAGGTTTTTAGATTTCTACGAGGCTGTTGGGCATTACGAAACCCTCGTCCTTTTAACGACATAACAACATGCTGCCTAGCCAATGGTCATAACGGTTACTTTCCACAAGATCAAGGATGGGAAGTCGTCTTAGTAAAACCAGAATGCATGACTTGTTTCTGGACTTATGAATTACGTGTCTTTATTTCTTTTGCTGAGCAACTTACGTATTAACTAGAATTGCCTTTATAGCTGCCGAGTAGTAAAGTTATTATGTGCTATATTTCATCCTATATGTATTATAGCGGTATTGTAAGTTTGTAATATTTTGTATAAAGTTTGAACGCAAAATATTATTGTAATAAGTTTTTCATATAGAAATGTAGTAGTTGAGTTGTATAGTAGCTAGTAAGTATGAACTTAACGGGTAGGTACTACCCGAATATAAACTATAAAATGCTAATATGAAGAAAAAGCTTTTATAAATAAGTTCATATAATGCTACGAGATACTATTGACTACTCTTAAATTCTATATGATTAACTCAATTCTTTTGGCTATTTTTGAAGGAAATGGCACCGGCGACTCGTCAGAATTTGAACATGAGCTAGGAAGACTTCTGTGTTTTCCTTGCAGCAAACATAGCCGCAGTACAGGCTGCGATGCAAAATAACAATAACTCTGGATCTAGTAGTGGAACTAATTCCACAAGAAATCGTGTAGGATGCTCCTACAAAGAACTCACTGCCTGCAAACCTTTGGAATTTGATGGAACTGAAGGACCAATTGGATTGAAACGGTGGACTGAGAAAGTCAAATTGGTGTTTGCCATAAGTAAGTGTACTGAAGAGGACAAAGTTAAGTACACTACGCATACCTTCACAGGTACTGCGTTAACGTGGTGGAACACCTATCTTGAACAGGTAGGACAAAATGCTGCTTACGCACTACCGTGGTCGGCATTCAAGCAATTGATGAACGAGCAGTACCGCCCTAGAAACGAAGTCAATAAGCTCAAAGTAGAGCTTAGAGAGTTACGAACACAAGGGTTCGACATTACCACATATGAACGACGATTCACAGAGTTGTGCCTATTATGTCCAGGAATGTTCGAAGATGAAGAAGAGAAGATCGACGCGTTTATAAAAGGGTTACCAGTAAGGATTCAAGAAGATGTGAGTTCACACGAGCCCGCTTCCATACAAAAGGCAAGTCGAATGGCTCATAAACTCATAAATCAGATTGAGGGAAGAATTAAAGAGCAGGCGGCCGAAGAAGCCAACACGAAACAACTCAAGAGAAAGTGGGAAGAAACCAGTGACAAGGGTCACCAATACAACAACAACAATTACAACCACAATCGCAACAACTATCCCAACAACCGCAACAACAATCGCAACAATAACCGCAATCCCAACAATAACTACAACAAACGTCCCAACAACAACAACAACAACAACAACAACTACAACAACCGTTCCAACAACAATAACAATCCCAACAACAACATCAATAACAACAACGGCAACAAAAACCAAAAATGCCAAAGGTGTGAAGAGTACCACCAGAATGGGTTCTGCACGACATTTTGCACCAAGTGTAAAAGAACTGGCCATGGTGCAAAAAAGTTTAACGAAACTAAAGGAACAAATAGTGGCAAAACAAGTAATGTCGCCTTTGTTTGTTATGGATGTGGAAAACCGGGCCACATTAGAAGTAATTGCCCGAATCAGGAGAATACTAATGGGCAGGTCCGCGGAAGAGTTTTCAATATTAATACGGCAGAAGCGCAGGAAGACCCGAAGCTTGTTATGGGTACGTTTCTTATTGATAATAAATCTTCTTATGTTTTATTTGATTCGAGTGCGAATAGAAGCTATATGAGTAGAGATTTTTGTGCTAAATTAAGTTGCCCATTGACGCCTTTGGATAGTAAATTTTTACTCGAATTAGCAAACGGTAAATTAATTTCAGCAGATAATATATGTCGGGATAGAGAAATTAAACTGGGGGATGAAACGTTTAAAATTGATTTAATACCAGTCGGGTTAGGGAGTTTTGATATAATAATTGGTATGGACTGGTTGAAAAAGGTGAGAGCAGAGGTCGTTTGTTACAAAAATGTGATTCGCATTGTGCGTGAAAAAGGAAAACCTTTAGTGGTGTACGGAGAAAAGAACAACGCAAAATTAAATCTTATTAGTAGTTTGAAGGCGCAGAAACTAATAAGAAAAGGTTGTTACGTCATTCTAGCACACATCAAGGAAGTTAAACCTGAAGAAAAGAACATCAGTGATGTTCCCGTCGCAAAAGAATTTCCCGATGTATTTCTGAAAGAATTACCGGGATTACCCCCACATCGATCCGTTGAATTTCAAATAGACCTTGTACCAGGAGCTGCACCAATAGCTCATGCTTCATACAGACTCGCACCCAGCGAAATGAAAGAATTACAAAGTCAATTACAGGAACTTTTAGAGCGTGGTTTCATTTGACCAAGTACATCACCATGGGAAGTTCCTATTCTGTTTGTCAAGAAGAAAGATGGTACATTCAGGTTGTGTATCGACTACCGAGAGTTGAACAAACTTACCATCAAGAACCGTTACCCATTACCGAGAATCGACGATTTATTTGATCAACTACAAGGTCGTCAGTTTATTCGAAGATTGATTTACGTTCTGGGTATCACCAAATGCGGGTGAAGGAGGATGACATTCCAAAGACTGCTTTTAGGACGCGTTACGGTCATTACGAGTTTATGGTTATGCCGTTTGGATTGACTAACGCACCAGCTGTGTTCATGGACCTCATGAACCGAGTGTGTGGGCCATATCTTGACAAGTTTGTCATTGTCTTCATCGATGACATACTTATTTACTCGAAGAATGATCAAGAGCATGAAGAACATTTGAGAAAAGTGCTAGAGTTGCTAAGAAAAGAAAAACTGTACGCTAAGTTTTCAAAGTGTGCATTTTGGTTAGAAGAAGTTCAATTCCTCGGTCATATAGTGAATAAAGAAGGTATTCAGGTGGATCCAGCAAAGATTGAAACCGTTGAAAAGTGGGAAACCCCGAAAACTCCAAAACACATACGCCAATTTTTAGGACTAGCTGGTTACTACAGAAGGTTCATCCAAGATTTTTCCAAAATAGCAAAACCCTTGACTGCATTAACGCATAAAGGGAAGAAATTTGAATGGAAGGATGAACAAGAAAAAGCGTTTCAATTGTTGAAGAAAAAGTTGACTACGACACCTATATTGTCATTACCTGAAGGGAATGATGATTTTGTGATATATTGTGACACCTCAAAGCAAGGTCTCGGTTGTGTATTAATGCAACGAACGAAGGTAATTGCTTATGCGTCTAGACAATTGAAGATTCATGAGCAGAATTATAGGACGCATGATTTGGAATTAGGCGCGGTTTTTTTGCATTAAAGACTTGGAGGCACTACTTATAAGGGGTCAAAAGTATTATATATACCGACCACAAAAGTCTTCAACACATATTTAATCAGAAACAACTGAACATGAGGCAGTGCAGGTGAATTGAATTGCTGAATGATTACGACTTTGAGATTCGTTACCACCCGGGGAAGGCAAATGTGGTAGCCGACGCCTTGAGCAGAAAGGACATAGAACCCATTCGAGTAAAAGCTATGAATATAATGATTCACAATAACCTTACTACTCAAATAAAGGAGGCGCAACAAGGAGCGTTACAAGAGGAAAATTTAAAGGATGAAATACCCAAAGGATCGGAGAAGCATCTTAATATTCAGAAAGACGAAACCCGGTATAGGGCTGAAAGAATTTGGGTACCAAAATTTGGAGATATGAGAGAAATGGTACTTAGAGAAGCTCATAAAACCAGATACTCAATACATCCTGGAACGGGGAAGATGTACAAAGATCTCAAGAAATATTTTTGGTGGCCGGTTATGAAAGCCGATGTTGCTAAATACGTAGGAGAATGTTTGACGTGTTCTAAGGTCAAAGCTGAGCATCAGAAACCATCAGGTCTACTTCAACAACCCAAAATCCTGGAATGGAAATGGGAAAACATTACCATGGATTTCATCACTAAATTGCCAAGGACTGCAAGTGATTTTGATACTATTTGGGTAATAGTTGATCGCCTCACCAAATCAGCACCCTTCCTGTCAATAAGAGAAGATGACAAGATGGAGAAGTTAGCATGACTGTATTTGAAGGAAGTCGTCTCCAGACATGGAATACCAATCTTTATTATCTCTGATAGGGATGGCAGATTTATTTCAAGATTCTGGCAGACATTACAGCAAGCATTAGGAACTCGTCTAGACATGAGTACTGCCTATCATCCACAAACTGATGGGCAGAGCGAAAGGATGATACAAACGCTTGAAGACATGCTACGAGCATGTGTTATTGATTTCGAAAACAGTTGGGATAGACACCTTCCGTTAGCAGAATTTTCCTACAACAACAACTACCATTCAAGCATTGAGATGGCGCCATTTGAAGCACTTTATGGTAGAAAGTGCAGGTCTCCGATTTGTTGGAGTGAAGTGGGGGATAGACAGATTACGAGTCCGGAGATAATACAAGAAACTACCGAGAAGATCATCCAAATTCAATAACGGTTGAAAACTGCCCAAAGTCGACAAAAGAGCTACGCGGACATTAAAAGAAAAGATATAGAATTTGAAATTGGAGAGATGGTCATGCTTAAAGTTGCACCTTGGAAAGGCGTTGTTCTATTTGGTAAACGGGGGAAATTAAATCCAAGGTATATTGGACCATTCAAGATTATTGATCGTGTCGGACCAGTTGCTTACCGACTTGAATTACCACAATAACTCGCGGCTGTACATAACACTTTCCACGTCTCAAATTTGAAGAAATGTTTTGCTAAAGAAGATCTCACTATTCCGTTAGACGAAATTCAAATCAACGAAAAACTTTAATTCATCGAAGAACCCGTCAAAATAATGGATCGTGAGGTTAAAAGACTTAAGCAAAATAAGATACCAATTGTTAAAGTTCAATGGAATGCTCGTAGAGGACCTGAGTTCACATGGGAACGAGAATATCATATGACGAAGAAATACCCGCACTTATTTCCAGAAGATACGTCAACACCTCCAACTGCTTAAAATTTCGGGACGAAATTTTTTTAACGGGTAGGTACTGTAGTGACCCGAACTTTTCCATGTTTATATATATTTAATGAATTTGATATTTACATGATTAAGTGTTTCCAACATGTTAAGCAATCAAACTTGTTAAGACTTGATTAATTAAAATAGGTTTCATATAGACAATTGACCACCCAAGTGACCGGTGATTCACGAACGTTAAAACTTGTAAAAACTATATGATGTCATATATATGATATATATATAGTTAACATGATATTATGATAAGTAAAATTATCATTATGTATATTAACAATGAACTACATATGTAAAAACAAGACTACTAACTTAATGATTTCGAAACGAGGCATATATGTAACGATTATCGTTGTAACGACATTTAATTGTATATATATCATATTAAGATATATTAATACATCATAATATCATGATAATGTAATAATTTAGCATCTCTTTAGTTATAATAAACAATGGGTTAACAACATTTAACAAGATCGTTAACCTAAAGGTTTCAAAACAACATTTACATCTAACGACTAACGATGACTTAACGACTCCGTTAAAATGTATATACATGTAGTGTTTTAATATGTATTCATACACTTTTGAAAGACTTCAAGACACTTATCAAAATACTTCTACTTAACAAAAATGCTTACAATTACATCCTCGTTCAGTTTCATCAACAATTCTACTCGTATGCATCCGTATTCGTACTCGTACAATACACAGCTTTTAGATGTATGTACTATTGGTATATACACTCTAATTATCAGCTCTTAGCAGCCCATGTGAGTCACCTAACACATGTGGGAACCATCATTTGACAACTAGCATGAAATATCTCATAAAATTACAAAAATATTAGTAATCATTCATGACTTATTTACAAGTAAACAAAATTACACATCCTTTATATCTAATCCATATACCAATGACCAAAAACACCTACAAACACTTTCATTCTTCAATTTTCTTCATTTAATTGATCTCTCTCAAGTTCTATCTTCAAGTTCTAAGTGTTCTTCATAAATTCTATAAGTTCTAGTTTCATAAAATCAAGAATACTTCCAAGTTTTCTAGCTTACTTCCAATCTTGTAAAGTGATCACCCAACCTAAAGAAATATTTTTTATTTATAGTAATATATCTTTCTAATACAAGGTAATACTCATATTCAAACTTTGATTCAATTTCTATAACTATAACAATCTTATTTCGAGTGGAAATCTTACTTGAACTTGTTTTCGTGTCATGATTCTGCTTCAAGAACTTTCAAGCCATCCAAGGATCCTTTGAAGCTAGATCTATTTTTTTCATTTCCAGTAGGTTTATCCACAAAACCTGAGGTAGTAATGATGTTCATTACATCATTCGATTCATATATATAAAACTACCTTATTCAAAGGTTTAAACTTGTAATCACTAGAACATAGTTTAGTTAATTCTAAACTTGTTCGCAAACAAACGTTAATCCTTCTAACTTGACTTTTAAAATCAACTAGACACATATTCTATATCTATATGATATACTAACTTAATGATTTAAAACCTGAAAACACGAAAAACACCGTAAAACTGGATATACGCAGTCGTAGTAACACCGCGGGCTGTTTTGGGTTAGTTAATTAAAAACTACGATAAACTTTGATTTAAAAGTTGTTCTTCTGGGAAAATGATTTTTCTTATGAACATGAAACTATATCCAAAAATCATTGTTAAACTCAAAGTGGAAGTATGTTTTCCAAAATGGTCATCTAGACGTCGTTCTTTCGACTAAAATGACTACCTCTTACAAAAATGACTTGTAACTTATATTTCTGACTATAAACCTATACTTTTCTGTTTAGATTCATAAAATAGAGTTCAATATGAAACCATAGCAATTTGATTCACTCAAAACGGATTTAAAACAAAGAAGTTATGGGTAAAACAAGATTGGATATTTTTTTATTGTTGTAGCTACGGGAAATATTGTAACAATTCTATATAAACCATATTCTAGCTAACTTATATTGTATTATATATGTATTCTAATATATTATTTAATCTTGGGATACCATAGACACGTATGCAAATGTTTTGACATATCATATCGACCCATGTATATATATTATTTGGAATAACCATAGACACTCTATATGCAGTAATGTTGGAGTTAGCTATACAGGGTTGAGGTTGATTCTAAAAATATATATACTTTGAGTTGTGATCTAGCCTGAGATGTGTATACTCTGGGTCGTGGATTGATACAAAATAATATATATCGATTTATTTCTGTACATCTAACTATGGACAACTAGTTGTAGGTTACTAACGAGGACAGCTGACTTAATAAACTTAAAACATTAAAACGTATTAAAAATGTTGTAAATATATTTTGAACATACTTTGATATATATGTACATATTTGTTATAGGTTCTTGAATCGACCAGTGGCCAAGTCTTACTTCACGACGAAGTAAAAATATGTGAAAGTGAGTTATAGTCCCACTTTTAAAATCTAATATTTTGGGATGAGAATACATGCAAATTTTATAAATGTTTTACAAAATAGACACAAGTAAATGAAACTACATTATATGGGTGAATGATCGAAGCCGAATAAGCCCCTTTTTAGCTTGGTAGCCTAAGAATTTGGGAACAGACCCCCAAATTGATGCGAATCCTAAAGATAGATCTATCGGGCCCAACAAGCCCCATTCTGGAATTTGGAATTCTTTAGTACTTCGAAATTATCATGTCCGATGGGTGTCCCGGAATGATGAGGATATTCTATATGCATCTTGTTAATGTCGGTTACCAGATGTTCACCATATGAATGAATTTTATCTCTATGTATGGGATGTATATTGAAATATGAAATCTTGTGGTCTATTATTATGATTTAATAATATATAGGTTAAACCTATAACTCACCAACATTTTTGTTGACGTTTTAAGCATGTTTATTCTCAGGTGATTATTAAGAGCTTCCGCTGTTGCATACTAAAATAAGGACAAGATTTGGAGTCCATGCTTGTATGATATTATGTAAAAACTGCATTCAAAAAACTTATTTTTGATGTAATATATTCTTATTTTAAACCGTTATGTAATGGTCGTGTGTAAACGGTATATTTTAGATTATCATTATTTGATAATCTACGTAATGCTTTTTAAACCTTTATAGATAAAATAAAGGTTATGGTTGTTTTAAAAATGAATGCAGTCTTTGAAAAACGTCTCATATAGAGGTCAAAACCTCGTGACGAAATCAATTAATATGGAACGTTTATAATCAATATGAACGGGACATTTCACAGGTTCTCTGATCCAGTCCCAATTCGCGACCCACTTCCTGTTAGCCCAACTGATTCTATTCGAGTCCGAGACAGTCTGATCCCTGTCCATCCGAAACAACCTGTCAAAAGTGTACATGAGTGGCTTGTCTCCAAGCAAAGGGTCATGTGATAACCCGGAAAATTTCTGATAAAATTTAAACAAAACCTCTACATGATTTCATTTAACTTTAAACGAATTCCGACGATTCACGAACAAATAATTTTAAAACTTAAAATATAATACGACTTACTTGTTATAACTAAAATGTAAAACTTTATACAAAATAATATTATTACTTTTATTATTATTATTAGTATTAATATCAGTATTAGTTATATTAGTATTTGCAGTATATAATGAAATGTGATACATTTAAATTGTTATATTATTAATATTACTAGTATTATTGTTATCATTATTATAATTTATTATAAAATTATGATTACTATTATTTATTCATTATCATTATTAAAATAAGTGTTATTATAAAAATTTCATTTACTTTTAATAATATTATTATTTTTATTAACATAATTATTAATAAATATCAATCTTGTTATTTATATCAGTATTCTTATACTAAAAGCATTATTATTGTTATTATTATTAATACAGTTATTACTATTATTATTAATATGATTATTAATATAATTATTATTAATTTATATTATTATTAATATAATTATTAATTATTAATTATTAAATAAAAAAATGAAAAGAGATAGATACCTAATTTAGGTATAACATTATCTGTATTTTTTATTCGATCGTGATCTCCTGCTGCTGTATATTTTTATTTTATTTTTTTATCTGCCTTTATATTTTTATTATCTGCTTTTGATTTCTTTTTATTTTTTTATCGTGAGTGTTTTTGGATCGTGACTCAATATCGACCAATTTGTTCATTATAATACAAATTTAAACGATTATGGATACAACACTAGTCAGCAACTGGTACTCTATATAATTCACTGTAATTGGTAAAGAAAAGGAAATTAAAACAAAAAATAAAACAAGTTCGACCTCTGTTCTTGCTCAATTATTCAAATGCTCGATTTCGTATTTAATTTCAAAATCCTTTAAATATAGAGTTGTTAGGAATATTTTATTTAATCTTTCTGCAAAAGATGAGCTTTCAAATCTTTATATCGAATTCGAATTCTCAAGTCAAAGTTCTTATTTTCAAAAGTCAAACCTGTGTTCTTGATCAAATTCGAGTTCGATTTTAAGTTTTAGGATCAATTAAGGGTTCAGAAAGATTATAATGAAGTTTTAGAATATAATTCATGTTATAATCATAAGCCAAAAACACCTTTAATTCGAAAATCAATTTTTTTTACTTAAGTCGAGCGACAGCAGCAGCATCCTTGTTCCTTTAAAAAAAATTTTCGTTCTATTTCTGTTGATCAAAAACCCTCTCATTACGTTTGCTTATATGTAAATTACAAGTCCTAAATTAATTTGCTGTTATGGTATTGAATTACTCTGGTCGAATTTTATGAAGGAGAAGAAGAACTAGGATAACAGAAATAATACGGTTTAAATATAAATGGGTTATGAATATTATGGGATAAACAGTCTAGCTCAAGTGTTGTTGGGTGTTTGTGGGTGAATGGAAGGTCGCGGGTTCGAGCCTGGGCAATGGCATATTTTTTTTTTTGGAAAAACATTTAAAGGTAGCTTTTCTTTTATTATTATTATTATTACTATCATTTATTATTATTATTATTATTATTATTATTATTATTATTATTATTATTATTATTATTATTATTATTATTATTATTATTATTATTATTATTATTATTATTATTTTTATTATTATTATTATTATTATTATTATTATTATTATTATTATTATTCTTATTATTATTATTATTATTATTATTATTATTGTGTTAATTATTATTATCATTAATATTAATATTATGAGTATTATCATTAACATAACCAATATTATTATCATCATTGTTATTATTATTATGATTATTATTATTATTATTATTATTATTATTATTATTATTATTAGTTATTGTTATTATTATTATTATGATTATGATTAGAATTATTATTATTATTATTATTATTATTATTATTATTATTATTATTATTATTATTATTATTTTGAAAACAATACAAGTTATTATTATTATCATTGTTATTAGTATTAGTATCATTTTATACTAATAAGTATTATTATTAATGTTATCATTATTATTATTACCAATATGATTAACCTTATTATTAAATGTATTATTTTATTAAAACTAACATTTTTATCTTAACAAAAATATTAAAACTTTTATTGTTATTATTATTATTATAATTATTTTTATAAACATCATTATTAATAACATTAAAATTTATTATTTTTAATATTATCAATATTTGTAGTATTATCTTTATTGTTATTATTATTTACTATTATTATTATTTTACTAAATAAGTATTAAGTCATATGTATTATACTTATTATATATATCAATTATCAATAAATTAGTTAATTAAAATAGTTTAATAAGACATATAATTTAGTGAAATAACAATTACACCATTAATAATATAATTGTTCAATTACAATTATAGATTTTAATATATATACTTGATATAGGTTCGTGAATCCGAGGACAACTCTGCACTTGTTCAGTGCCATCATACACATATTTACGACAAACTATCATATCGTATCGTGAGTTTTCATAGCTCCCTTTTTATATATATTTTTGGGCTGAGAATACATGCGCAACTTTTATAACTGTTTTACGTTTAGACACAAGTACTCAAACTTTTATGCTTTATACATGCTTTGTCATGCTAAATCCCTGCTGTAATATTGTTAATTGCTGAGGTATAAGATGCAAGCTTAGTTATTGTGAGTAGCGCTACTGAGAGTGACGTCTCTAGTCAGTTGACCGTTGGTCTTTGACTACATTATAATGATTCAACAACATGAATAACAAGTGTCACGGGGTAACTTTTGTTTAGTTGCGATATTACAAACAGCAACTCTTTCGATTGATATATTTGGTATCAATCAACTTTAAACTGAAATCTTGTGGTCTAATGCTATACTGAACTGTTAATTTATGATAAACCTATGAACTCACTCAATCTCGTGTTAACTTTTTAAGCATGTTTATTCTCAGGTCCTACATAATGCTTCCGCTGTGTATTTGCTAATTGAAAGCAACATTTCAACAAGTCATTCATGGATAATTTGAAAGACTTACACTTGCTAAATTGATGATGATTACTTGCTATGCTTGGAGTATTCATTACATATCATATCAATTAAAGACATTTAATGCGTTGTTCATTATATACAATGTAACCTATTTATCTTCCGCTGCAAAACTCAATATAATATCTCATATAGAGTAGTTCTCGTTTATACAACTGTGATTTGATAAAATTAGTCACAAATACCACAGGCCCTATTTGGTGGGTGTGACAGATTGGTATCAGAGCAGTGTTGTTGTAGAGAGCCAGGATTGCATTTTAAGTGTGCCTTATACAATTAGGTACCTTAGCAATGTAGGACTACAATTTCCTTGACTATAGTGCCTTTAATTGTTGTCTTTAATTGTTAAATGCTACACTATACTTTAGAAACTTTACTTATCTTAGAATGCCGAGCAATCTAAGAATTCTGCTCACTTTCCTAAGTACTATCCAATTCCGCCACCACATTTAAATGCGACACCATGATTTCTGAAATTCTCTACATTCCTTTGTCATTTATCATGGTTTTGTGTATTACATATGTATTACCTGAAATATTATCCATGATTTGTTACTATTCATACTCAAACGTATATAACTCCCTATTATATCACGTACCTATATGCCTTTATGCATCGATTTGCGAACCGGAAAATGTCATTGGGTTATCGAGAATCTCAAAGACATTATAATGTCATCACTATTCATATTCATTACTTTTAAAAATCTTTGCTTTCTCGTTATTTTTGATCTTTGAAATTTCTTGACGGATGGCGTCTACGAAACTCTAGAATGGAAGGGTTTGGATTACCGATTTAAAGGATCCTATAGCTCAAGCCCCTAGACCTGAATAGGCCATTGCGGATTGAAAGTCTTTAATCGAAAGTTTATCTGATTACGTACTTATCATTTTTAAATCTCGACACGTCATACTGCCATTATTACATAAATGGAGTATAGACACATCATATCTTATCATATTTTATCATATCTATCCCAATAGACTTTGTCTAACACTTTTCCTGAATTTCCTCCGTAAATTACGGAAATATTTTTGCTATATATACGTATTCAAGGAGACGAATATATCATTCAGTATCCAACACCCATTTCATATCAAACCCTATTCCAAACACATAATATGGATTCCTCGAACTCCTCGAGCTCCAATGGCAGCGTAACCGGAATAAACGAACCAATCAGCCATCATCTTTTCTGGATGAATTGGGGGTGGGTTCGTAGCCGACTCAATCAATGGAGGCAAGAAGAAGGTGATCCTTTTCACCCACCACATTGCCCTATTGGTGAAGAACCTGAAGCACTTATCGGCGAACCAATCCGGAACACCATTTTCACCCTCATTTCCAGGATATCATATCACGAATATATAATATCTAGAATTCTAGATCTTATTCATCCCCTTGTTCCAACCGCCAATCATCCCGGAGTAAGGGAAGAAGTCAACGAGCTTCGTGCTTGAATAGTGGCTCTGGAGAATATGGTGCGAAATTTACAAGCATCAGCAGCACCAGCAGCATAACCAGCATTACCAACAGCACCAGCACCACCAACAACAACATCCGCATCCCACGTCTCAACATCATAATCGGTACCTCAAACATCAACATCATACGCCCCTAAATACCAAAGAATATTAGTAATAATGAGTTAAGATGTATTGACTCATTCTTCCTGAAGAATTATATATGTATACCTTATATATATATATATATATATATATATATATATATATATATATATATATATATATATATATATATATATATATATATATATATATATATATATATATATATATAGTTTGGAACAATAATAAATCTTTTCGTACCAAGCTATTACGTGTAAATCTTAACTAATATATACTACTTGGTTAATTCATATCACTAATATGCTATGATGTACATCCTTCGTTAATGACTTAGCAATCGTTAATCACTGCTTCAACACAATAAACTCCATTTTATAATAAACTAAGTTAATTACTCAAATACATGATTGATTGTATTCTTTCATTTTTGATGTACTCGAAACCTTCTAGAAAACATCATTCGTGCCTTACGAATTTCACAAGAATTTCACGAGCATCAACATCATATACCGAGGTATATCAATAACAATGAATGATAAAGTATTGATTCATAACTTCATTAAAGAAATATTTCGCGACGATTATGTAATCTCTCAAGATTTGAAGATTATTTATTCTCATTCCAACCGCAAATCAAATGAGTTTAATATTATATTAACTCATTAAATCTATATTATATCTGAAGAATACATATATGAACGTATATCTTCATAAAGATTGTAATTAAAAATTCTTTTGTACAAACTGTTAATTGTGAAAATATTTTAACGGGTAGGTAATACCCTAGAAATATTTAAATTTCACATTAATATATTACACTGTACATCCTTCAATTTCGATTCAATAGTCGTTAACTATCATATTCAACTCCGCAGATATACGTATCCGTTCACCGAAGAACAACTATTTTCAGTCAAATTCAATTTCATATTTGAATTTTGACCGGTCATAATTCAAGTCAAGATTGCCACTTGATTTCGTCTTAAAACATCCTTTATATCTTGACAATTACAATCAGCGTTTAATCATCTAAAAAAATAAAATTTCTTGAAAACACCTCAGATTGATAATCAATGATTCAGATTCGTTAACCTTGAGAATGCTGACAAAGCAGCAAAAGCTATAGATGGTCTTAATGGCCAAAAGTTTGATGATAAAGAATGACGTATTGAAAAAGCTCAGATTTGGAACTGAAAAATGGATTGAGCTAACCATGAAGGAGACCAAGGACAAATACAAGGACCAAACCCTATATTCAAAGAATCCAGATAATTCTGGATCCGATGAAATCTTTAGAGAATATCTTGCTCTGAAGTCATGTTAAAAGCTTGCGGAAAATTTTTCTTCATCAACTTTCGAACTTAGAAATTCCAAATATCATCATAAATATCTTCGATATTTCTGAAGATATTTTCATAAAAATTCTCGTTCGAAATCATATACCTCTTCGTGCTATCTGTATTACATTATATTGGAAACTTCTGTAAAACCTAAGTATAAGTTATGAATGAATTCTGAAGAAGTGTTGGGAATTGAAGCATGAGTTAGTATAATATAATGGCGTCAGGCCAACGTGATTATATTACAGTAAATCATGCTAAATTTTTAATGGAAGATGATGATTCATAGACTTTATAGTCATCATTTGCCATGTTACACGACTCTTACATTCTACTTAATCTCTGAACATATCAAGAAAATATATTCTTGATAGTTCTATCCTCAGTAATTCTGGTAATTTACCAAATCAAATCGTGATATTATGCTTAGAACAGTAGGTTCATTCAAAACTTCATACCTACAAATTCTGGACCATTACTCACTTTACTTAGAGTCGAGAGGAGAATAAAAAGGAAAAGAGCTCTGACATATAAGGAAAAATATAAATCCCGATAACGATACCAAAATTACAAACCGTGTATATCAATGAGTATAGCAATATAAAGACACGGGAGAACTAAAAACACAATAAAACCAAGAGCATAGTAGAAGTAAACTGACTCTTCCGGCGACAAATGAAAAAGAAGAACGATCGATATAAAAGTCAGGACTATATCCAGAATTAGAACTGGATGAAGCATATTGACAAATCTTTTGGAAGTACGAATTGAGGAAGAAAGTATAGAAGTGGTGAAGATAATAAAACGGAAGAAGCTAATTTATAGCTAAATTCCAAACACAACAATTGAGACAATTCACCACATTTAATTAAAGAAAATCCTAATATCCTTGATTACCGGAGAATCAAATCTTATAAAGATTACGAAGATTTTCATTAAATTCCTTAAATTCCGAAAATCAATCGTGACTACATCAAAACTTAAGGCGAACATTTAATTTCCTCATTTCAATCTTTTATGATAACTTCGTTTATACTCTTCTTGTAATCGAATCGTTTCATCCATATTACCCAATGTTGATAAAACTTTATTTTTCAACTCATATTCATCATTCTTGTTGTAAACAATGATGATTTCTATCAAATTTCATGACCGTGATTTTCAAGAACTCCTCTATATTTTGTCTACCCTAATATTGTGGCACAAATGCTCAAGGTTTAAATAAGCTCACTATTATTCATAACACATTTCATGTGTATTGAAATGCTTGTATAGCGTCATCATTCCTTCTGAGGAAACCTAATCAAATGACACTCTTGTTAATCCTTTAGATAACCTCCGCATTAATGATAAAATACACTTCATAGAACAACCTGTAGAAATTATGATTCGTATGATTTAAACTCTTAAAACAAAACTATATTCTATCTGTTGGAATTCACGCAAGGCCCCGAGCATACCTGGGAACGTGAAAACCAAATAAAACAAAAATATCCTCACCTGATTACAAACAACGCCGATTGATGGCAACAACTAAATTTCGGGACGAAATTTCTATTAACAGGGGGACACTGTGATAACTCGGAAAATTTCTAATAAAATTTAAACAAAACCTCTACATGGTTTCATTTAACTTCGAACGAATTCCGACGATTCATGAACAAATAATTTTAAAACTTGAAATATAATATGACTTAATTGTAATAACTAAAAATGTAAAATTTATACAAAATAATATTATTACTTTTATTATTATTATTAGTATTAATATCAGTATTAGTTATATTATTATTTGTAATATATAATGAAATGTGATACATTTAAATTGTTATATTATTAATATTACTAGTATTATTGTTATCATTATTATAATTTATAATAAAATTATGATTACTATTATTTATTCATTATCATATTAAAATAAGTGTTATTATAAAAATATCATTTACTTTTAATAATATTATTATTTTTATTAACATAATTATTAATAAATATCATTCTTGTTATTTATATCAGTATTCTTATACTAAAAGCATTATTATTGTTATTATTATTAATACAATTATTACTATTATTATTAATATGATTATTAATATAATTATTATTAATTTTTATTATTATTAATATAATTATTAATTATTAAATAAAAAAAATGAAAAGAGATAGATACCTAATTTAGGTATAACATTATCTGTATTTTTTATTCGATAGTGATCTCCTGCTGCTGTATATATTTTTTTTATTTTTTTTATCTGCCTTTATATTTTTATTATCTGCTTTTGATTTCTTTTTATTTTTTTTATCGTGAGTGTTTTTGGATCGTGACTCAATATCGACCAAATTGTTCATTATAATACAAATTCAAACGATTATGGATACAGCACTAGTCAGCAACTGGTACTCTATATAATTCACTGTAATTGGTAAAGAAAAGGAAATTAAAACAAAAAATAAAACAAGTTCGACCTCTGTTCTTGCTCAATTATTCAAATGCTCGATTTCGTATTTAATTTCAAAATCCTTAAATATAGAGTTGTTAGGAATGTTTTATTTAATCTTTCTGCAAAAGATGAGCTTTCAATTCTTTATAACGAATTCGAATTCTCAAGTCAAAGTTCTTGTTTTCAAAAGTCAAACCTGTGTTCTTGATCAAATTCGAGTTCAATTTTAAGTTTTAGGATCAATTAAGGGTTTAGAAAGATTATAATGAAGTTTTAGAATATAATTCATGTTATAATCATAAGCCAAAAACACCTTTAATTCGAAAATTAATTTTTTTTTACTTAAGTCGAGCGACAGCAGCAGTATCCTTGTTCCTTTAATTTTTTTTTCATTCTGTTTCTGTTGATCAAAAACCCTCTCATTACGTTTGCTTATATGTAAATTACAAGTCCTAAATTAATTTGCTGTTATGGTATTGAATTACTCTGGTCTAATTTTATGAAGGAGAAGAAGAACTAGGATAACAGAAATAATACAGTTTAAATATAAATGGGTTATGAATATTATCGGATAAATAGTCTAGCTCAAGTGGTGTTGGGTGTTTGTGGGTGAATGGAAGGTCGCGGGTTTGAGCCTGGGCGATGACATTTTTTTTTTGGAAAAACATTTAAAGGTAGCTTTTCTTTTACTATTATTATTATTACTATCATTTATTGTTATTATTATTATTATTATTATTATTATTATTATTATTATTATTATTATTATTATAATTATTATTATTATTATTATTATTATTATTATTATTATTATTATTATTATTATTATTATTATAATTATTATTATAATAATTATTATTATTATTATTATTATTATTATTATTATTATTATTATTATTATTGTGTTAATTATTATTATCATTAATATTAATATTATGAGTATTATCATTAACATAACTAATATTATTATCATCATTGTTATTATTATTATGATTATTATTATTATTATTAGTTATTGTTATTATTATTATGATTATGATTAGAACTATTATTATTATTATTATTATTATTATTATTTTGAAAACAATACAAATTATTATTATTATCATTGTTATTAGTATTAGTATCATTTTATACTTATAAGTATTATTATTAATGTTATCATTATTCTTATTACCAATATGATTAACCTTATTATTAAAAGTATTATTTTATTAAAACCAACATTTTTATCTTAACAATAATATTAAAACTTTTATTGTTATTATTATTATTATAATTATTTTTATAAACATCATTATTAATAACATTAAAATTTATTATTTTTAATATTATCAATATTTGTAGTATTATCTTTATTGTTATTATTATTTACTATTATTATTATTTTACTAAATAAGTATTAATTCATATGTATTATACTTATTATATATATCAATTATCAATAAATTAGTTAATTAAAATAGTTTAATAAGACATATAATTTATTGAAATAACAATTACACCATTAATAATATAATTGTTCAATTATAATTATAGATTTTAATATATATACTTGATATAGGTTCGTGAATCCGAGGACAACTCTGCACTTGTTCAGTGCCATCATACACATATTTACTACAAACTATCATATCGTATCGTGAGTTTTTATAGCTCCCTTTTTATATATATTTTTGGGCTGAGAATACATGCGCAACTTTTATAACTGTTTTACGTTTAGACACAAGTACTCAAACTTTTATGCTATATACATGCTTTGTCATGCTAAATCCCTGCCGTAATATCGTTAATTGATGAGGTATAAGATGCAAGCTTAGTTATTGTGAGTAGCGCTACTGAGAGTGACGTCTCTAGTTAGTTGACCGTTGGTCTTTGACTACATAATAATGATTCAATGACATGAATAACACTTGTCACGGGGTAACTTTTGTTTAGTCGCGATATTACAAACAGCAACTCTTTCTATTGATATATTTGGTATCAATCAACTTTAAACTGAAATTGTAACGACCCGTCAAAATCACTATTGACGCGGCACGTTAATCATTGATTCCACAGTGAAGTTTTGACCTCTATATGATACGTTTTGATTAAATATTGCATTCATTAAAATAAGTGACTTTCTAAACATAGAAAGTTATAAACATGTGGGCTAGTGCTTAGGTATAAGCAAAACCCCAAAATACATAAATATTTAATTTACAGGTTGACATCACAGTGTAATTATTTATTACACAACGCAGTTTTATTTTGAATGCAATAAACTTTGTACAAAGCATGAGAGACTCCATGCAGGCAACAAGCACATCACAGCGGAAGCAGTCTAAGGACCTGAGAATAAAACATGCTAAAAAGGTCAACACGAATGTTGGTGAGTTATAGGTTTAATTGCTCGAGTCATAAATATATATAAAGATAGACCACAAGATTTCATCAAAAGTTTATCAATAGATTCTACGTAACACACCCTGGTAACTAAACTTAACGCTATAGTGATAATTACCCCATTCGTTTTAATACACGCAAACCAACGTGTCTTAAACTCAAATAACATACGTCCGTTAAAAGGCTAGCGCTCTAGCTCGGACGGGGATGTCAAGCCCTATGGATCCATATACAATTATTCGCGCCCACCAGTCCATATCCTATGTACTGGCAGCTACTAGTTACCAAAGCTAAGGGATTTTCGGTTTAACTCAGTGTAGAATTTAGTATGTACTTGTGTCTTATTGCGTTTAAAATAAATTGCATGTATTCTCAGCCCAAAAATATTTAAAGTATTTAAAAAGGGAGACTATAACTCACAGTTCAATATTGAGACTCAATATTGTAGGCAAATTGCGTAGATGTAATGATGGTAGACAACTGTATGGTTGGCCTTGGATTCAAGAACAATACGCCGAACAATACCCAATATTTTCTTAGCTTAAGGCGGTTTGAAACCTGAATTAAAAATACCCTCGAATATACTTTATTATTATTATACTTAAAATTATAATTATAATTATAATTATAAATATAAAATTTAATTACAGAAAAAGAAAAAAGTGTATATAATTCGTCGAGTAAACTGGCCTTTTATAGGCATGTTTTCTGATTTTGGTCCCCCTGCGATCGCATGGGTTTTCAGTGCTTTTGCCATGCGATCGCATGGCGTTTTGTTTGCTAGTTCGTCGACATAATATTTACTTTAGCAAATAGTGTTTTTGGTCCCCATGCGATCGCATGGATTTTCAGTGCTTTTGCCATGCGATCGCATGGCTAGGCTGAACAGCTCATTTCTACATGTTTTCTAGTTCGTCGCCATCAAATAGTGTTTTACTGTAGCAAATAGTGTTTTCACTGTAGCACTGTAGCAAAATACGGTTTCACTGTAGCAAATAGTGTTTTACTGTATCAAAGTCGTTTTTACAGTAGCAATTAGTGTTTTACTTGTACATCTTATAATATATATATATATATATATATATATATATATATATATATATATATATATATATATATATATATACATACATAATATTAAATCATATAGAGAATTGGTTTAAATTAGTCGAAATTTTCCCCGTCATCACAGAAATCTTGTGGTCTAATGCTATACTGAACTATTGATTTATGATAAACCTATGAACTCACTCAACCTCGTGTTGACTTTTTAAGCATGTTTATTCTCAGGTCCTACATAATGCTTCCGCTGTGTATTTTCTAATTGAAAGCAACATTTCAACAAGTCATTCATGGATAATTTGAAAGACTTACACTTGCTAAATTGATGATGATTGCTTGCCATGCTTGGAGTCTTCATTACATATCATATCAATTAAAGACATTTAATTCATTGTTCATTATATACAATGTAACCTATTTATCTTCCGCTGCAAAACTCAATATAACATCTCATATAGAGTCGTTCTCGTTTATACAACTGTGATTTGATAAAATTAGTCACAAATACCCCAGGCCCTATTTGGGGGGTGTGACAGGTCATGCCAAAAAGAAAAAGATGTAGAGGTGCCGTTCCCGATTGCTTTGAAGAAAGAGCCACTAAAATTAACTCTTATATTCTCGATGTCACAACCTGCACGAAGAATGTTAGTCCAAACACTTCTTTTCCCTTGAGGCCGGTTAAGGCCCGCAGGGGAAAGTAGCCCATTAACGCCATGAATACTCTTTAGAACTTTGACCCAAAGTGAGTTAGGTTCCATTTTGACTCTCCAGTGCCACTTCTCCAAAAGTGTAAGATTTTTTGTCCGAAGGGATCCAATGTTTTGACTTCCCTCACCAAATGGTAAGAGAGTATCCTCCCATCTAATCCAAATAAGTTTATTACACTCACCCATCCCGCCCAAAAAGAAGTTTCGAAGAATATTCTCGAGATTATTAATGACACTCATGGGAGCTCGAAAAAGTGAGAAATAATATAGCGGTAAACTACTAAGAACCGATTTAACAAGCGTTAACCTTCCACCAAAAGACACCATTTTTGATTTCCAACTTCCAAGTTTCGCGTTGAATTTATCAATCACGGGATTCCAATTCTCAACTCGATTCATGTTTCGCCCGATCGGGATTCCAAGTTATGTGAACGGGAATTCCCGACACAACAACTAATATTTTTTTTTTCAAAAAACGATAACATTAATAACGGATCCGAAGATCAACTCATACAACCAATACAATAGAATCCAAACAACAAGCTTTAGCTAAAACTAGACAAACCTAACAAACGGCTCACCAACTGAATGAGAAATCGCGTTTTACAAGGAAACTATTTCAACTAAAGCTATAACTGTAGTGACCCGAACTTTTCCATGTTATATATTAAATGAAATTGTTATTTACATGATTAAGTGTTTCCAACATGTTAAGCAATCAAACTTATTAAGACTTTATTAATTGAAATAGGTTTCATATAGACAATTGACCACCCATGTTGACCGGTGATTCACGAACGTTAAAACTTGTAAAAACTATATGATGACATATATATGGTTATATATATAGTTAACATGATATTATGATAAGTAAACATATCATTAAGTATATTAACAATGAACTACATATGTAAAAACAAGACTACTAACTTAATGATTTTGAAACGAGACATATATGTAACGATTATCGTTGTAACGACATTAAATGTATATATCATATTAAGATATATTAATATATCATAATATCATGATATTATAATAATTTAAAATCTCATTTGATATTATAAACATTGGGTTAACAACATTTAACAAGATCGTTAACCTAAAGGTTTCAAAACAACACTTACATGTAACGACTAACGATGACTTAACGACTCAGTTAAAATGTATATACATGTAGTGTTTTAATATGTATTCATACACTTTTGAAAGACTTCAAGACACTTATCAAAATACTTCTACTTAACAAAAATGCTTACAATTACATCCTCGTTCAGTTTCATCAACAATTCTACTCGTATGCACCCGTATTCGTACTCGTACAATACACAGCTTTTAGATGTAGGTACTATTGGTATATACACTACAATGATTAGCTTTTAGTAGCCCATGTGACTTACCTAACACATGTGGGAACCATCATTTGGCAACTAGCATGAAATATCTCATAAAATTACAAAAATATGAGTAATCATTCATGACTTATTTACATGAAAACAAAATTACATATCCTTTATATCTAATCCATACATCAACGACCAAAAACACCTACAAACACTTTCATTCTTCAATTTTCTTCATCTAATTGATCTCTCTCAAGTTCTATCTTCAAGTTCTAAGTGTTCTTCATAAATTCCAAAAGTTCTGGTTTCATAAAATCAAGAATACTTCCAAGATTGCAAGTTTACTTCCACGTTTTCTAAATCCATTCCAAGTAATCATCCAAGATCAAGAAACCTTTGTTAGTTACAGTAGGTTATCTTTCTAATGCAAGGTAATAATCATATTCAAACTTTAATTCAATTTCTATAACTATAACAATCTTATTTCGAGTGGAAATCTTACTTGAAATTGTTTTCGTGTCATGATTCTGCTTCAAGAACTTTCAAGCCATCCAAGGATCCTTTAAAGCTACATCCATTTTTCTCATTTCCAGTAGGTTTATCCAAGGCACTTGAGGTAGTAATGATATTCATAACATCATTCGATTCATACATAAAAAGCTGTCTTATTCAACGTTATAAACTTGTAATCACTAGAACATAGTTTAGTTAATTCTAAACTTGTTCGCAAAGAAAGTTAATCCTTTTAACTATACTTTTAAAATTAACTAAACACATGTTCTATATCTATATGATATGCTAACTTAATGATTTAAAACCCGGAAACACGATAAACACCATAAAACTGGATATACGCCGTCGTAGTAAAACCGGGGGCTGTTTTGGTTGGGATAATTAAAAGCTAAGAAGAACTTTGATTTAAAAGCTATACTTCTAGAAAAATGATTTTTCTTATGAACATGAAACTATATCCAAAAATCATGGTTAAACTCAAAGTGAAAGTATGTTTTTCAAAATGGTCATCAAGATGTCGTTCTTTCGACGAAAATGACTACCTCTTTCAAAAACGACTTGTAACTTGTATTTCCGACTATAAACTTATACTTTTTCTGTTTAGATTCATAAATTTAAGTTCAATACGAAACCGTGGCCACAGGAATCACTCAAAACGGATTAGAAACGAAGAAATGGCGAGTAAAACAAGATTGATAAAAACTACTCATTTTACTTACGTGAAAGTTAGTAATAAATCTATTCCAACCATAACCTAATCAACTTATATTGTATATTATGTAATCTTGAGATACCATAGACACTTATACAATGTTTCGACCTATCATGTCGACCCATCTATATATATATTGCGGAACAACCATAGACACTCTATATGTGAATGTTGGAGTTAGCTATACAGGGTTGAGGTTGATTCCAAAATATATATATAGTTTGAGTTGTGATCAATACTGAGATACGTATACACTGGGTCGTGGATTGATTCAAGATAATATTTATCGATTTATTTCTGTACATCTAACTGTGGACAACTAGTTGTAGGTTACTAACGAGGACAGCTGACTTAATAAACTTAAAACATCAAAATGTATTAAAAGTTTTGTAAATATATTTTGAACATACTTTGATATATATGTATATATTGTTATAGGTTTGTAAATCAACCAGTGGTCAAGTCTTACTTCCCGACGAAGTAAAAAATCTATGAAAGTGAGTTATAGTCCCACTTTTAAAATCTAATATTCTTATTGTAAACCATTATGTAATGGTCGTGTGTAAACAGTATATTTTAGATTATCATTATTTGATAATCTACGTAATGCTTTTTAAACCTTTATAGATAAAATAAAGGTTATGGTCGTTTTAAAAATGAATGCAGTCTTTGAAAAACATCTCATATAGAGGTCAAAACCTCGCGACGAAATCAATTAATATGGAACGTTTATAATCAATATGAACAGGACATTTCAGTTGGTATCCGAGCGTTGGTCTTAGAGAACCAGAATTTTGCATTAGTGTGTCTTATCGAGTTTGTTAGGATGCATTAGTGAGTCTGGACTTCGACCGTGTTTACTTGAAAAAAAAAATTGCTTAACAAATTTTGTTGGAAACTATATATTTTTAACATGTGAATATTATGTGATATATTAATCTCTTAACGTGTTTGATATTTTGTGATAGATGTCTACCTCTAGAACTAGTCCCATTGACTCACCTAATAATAATGAAGAGTCAAATGTAAATTGGAATGATTCGTGGACTGATTCACAAGTTCCCGAAGAGGAACCGGAAGAAGAGTCGGAACCGAAGAAGAATCGGAACTGGAAGAAGAATCGGAACCGGAAGAAGAACCAGTGGGGGAAATAATAAAACAGTTAAGTAGAAGAAAATCCTCAACCAACCGACCAAAGTTAATTATGGTCAACGGTGTTTCCGCCAAGGAAGCAAAATATTGGGAGGATTACCAATTCTCCGATTAATCAGATCCCGACGAGGATTCCGATGATGTTATAGAAATTACCCCAACTAAATTTAAAAAGGCAAAAGAGAACAATAAGGGAAAGGGCATAAAAATAGAGAAATCTGATTCTAACCCCGATGAACTTTATATGTATCGTCAACACCCGTATTTCTTAAGTTGTAACAATAACCCGGGAACCTCTAAACCACCAGGTTTTTCTAGACCAATGTGGAAAACGACGGCTTGTATTAGGGGAACATCATATATCCCTAAAAACTTAGCAAAAAGAACCAAGTTCGAAAAAGAAGAAACGAGTGAGTCGGAATAAGATAGTTGTATTTGTGCGGTGTAATATATGTAATATAGTGTGCTTATGCTTTACGATATATGTAAAAAATTGCTTGTATTAATAAGTATCTTTTATGAATCTAACTCTTGTCTATTTTACAGTATAAAAACACAAAATGGATAGACAACCCAATATTTTAGAAGACTTACACGGAGACATGATTGATGAAATCTTGTCTAGAGTCAGTCAGAATTCCTCGGCACAAATATTTATGGCAAAATCAGTTTGTAAGACATTCGAAGAACGTTCCAAGAATGCCTTGGTTTATAAAAGGCTTTCGTTTGAAAGATGGGGGATATCACATTGGGAAACCCATAAGTTACGATGTGTTTACTTTGACGCATATATTGCGGGGAACCCAAATGCTATTTTACGCAACGGGTTAAGAAATTATTTTGACTCAATGTATCTGAATATAGGACTTCATGATTTAGAAAAAGCGGCTAACATGCAACATAAAGAAGCATGTTATGCATATGGGTTAGTAATGTTCGCTTCTCTCCAAAGTGAGAAAAAGAACATCGGGCTACAACTATTAAACAAAACGTTCCCACAAGTGACGGAGTCGGTAATTGGGGTAAGAAATGAGGTTTTTAGGTTATTACGAGACTGTTGGTCATTACGTAACCTTCGCCCTTTTGACGACGTTACAACACGTTGTCATACTATCGGTCACAACGGTTACGTTCCGCAAGACCAAGGATGGGAAGTGGTATTAGTAAAACCAGAATGCATGACTTGTTTCTGGACGTATGAATTACGTGTCTTTATTGCCTTTGCTGAACGACTTGTGTACTAGCTAGAATTATCTTCACAACTATCTTGTATCAAAGTTATTGTGTGCTATATTTCATGTTATATGTAAAATAAGCGGTATTGTAAGTTTGTAAAATATTGTGAAAAAGTTTGAACGCGAAATATTATTATAATCAGTTTTTCATATAGAATTGTAGTAGTTGAATTGTATATTAGCTACTAAGTATGAACTTAACGGGTAGGTAATACCCGAATTTAAACTTATAAAAAGCTAATATGAAGAAAAAGCTTTTATAAATGAGTTCATATTACGCTACAAAATACTATTGACTACTCTTGATATTCTATATGATTAACTCGTTTCATTTGACTATTTTGAAGGAAATGGCACCGACTACTCGACAAACCATGAATATGGGCGAAGAAGAATTTCGTACCTTTCTTGCTGCAAACATAGCCACAGTACAGGCTGCGGTACATACCAACAATAACCTTCGATCTAGCAGTACAGGAAATCGTGTAGGATGCACCTACAAAGAATTCACTGCCTGCAAACCTTTGGAATTTGATGGAACCGAAGGACCGATAGGATTGAAACGGTGGACCGAGAAGGTCGAATCGGTGTTTTCCATAAGTAAGTGTACTGAAGAGGACAAAGTGAAGTACGCTACGCATACCTTCACAGGTACTGCGTTAACATGGTGGAATACCTATCTAGAGCAAGTGGGACAAGATGATGCTTACGCACTACCGTGGTCAGCATTCAAGCACTTGATGAACGAGAAGTACCGTCCCAGAACCGAGGTCAATAAGCTCAAGACAGAACTTAGGGGGTTACGAACCCAAGGATTTGATATTACCACGTATGAAAGACGATTCACAGAATTGTGCCTATTGTGTCCGGGAGCGTTCGAAGATGAGGAAGAGAAGATCGACGCATTTGTGAAAGGATTACCGGAAAGAATCCAAGAAGATATAAGTTCACACGAGCCCGCCTCCATACAACAGGCATGTAGAATGGCTCACAAACTAGTGAACCAGATTGAAGAAAGAATTAAAGAACAGACTGCTGAAGAGGCCAATGTGAAGCAAGTCAAAAGAAAGTGGGAGGAAAATGGTGATAAGAATCACCAATACAACAACAACAGCAATTACAACAATAATCGCAACAACTATCCCAACAATCGCAACATCAATCGCAACTACAACAAATGGCCCAACAACAACAACAACAACAACAACAACAGCAACTACAACAATCATCCCAACAACAATAATAACCGCAACAACAACAACAATCAGAAGCAGCTATGCCAAAGGTGTGAAAAGTATCACTCGGGGTTCTGCACCAAATTTTGCAACAAGTGTAAAAGAAATGGTCATAGCACGGCGAAGTGTGAGGTCTACGGACCAGGGGTTAACAGAACGAAAGGAACAAATGGTGTCGGAATGAGTAATGGTGGAGCAAGTAGTGTCGGAGCAAGTTATGCCAATGTAGTTTGTTATAAATGTGGAAAACCGGGCCACATTATTAGAAATTGCCCGAACCAGGAGAACACGAATGGACAAGGCCACAGAAGAGTTTTCAATATTAATGCGGCAGAGGCACAGGAAGACCCGGAGCTTGTTACGGGTACGTTTCTTATTGACGATAAATCTGCTTATGTTTTATTTGATTCGGGTGCGGATAGAAGCTATATGAGTAGAGAATTTTGTGCTAAATTAAGTTGCCCATTGGCGCCTTTGGATAGTAAATTTTTACTCGAATTAGCAAATGGTAAATTAATTTCAGCAGATAATATATGTCGGAATCGAGAAATTAAACTGGTTAGCGAAACATTTAAGATTGACTTGATACCAGTAGAGTTAGGGAGTTTTGATGTGATAATCGGTATGGACTGGTTGAGAGAAGTGAAATCAGAGATCGTTTGTTACAAAAATGCAATTCGCATCATACGAGAAAAAGGAAAACCCTTAATGGTGTACGGAGAAAAGAGCAACGCGAAGTTAAATCTTATTAGTAACCTGAAGGCACAAAAACTAATAAGAAAAGGTTGCTATGCTGTACTAGCACACGTCGAGAAAGTGAATTCCGAAGAAAAGAACATCAATGATATTCCCGTCGCAAAAGAATTTCTCGATGTATTTCCGAAAGAATTACCTGGATTACCCCCACATCGATCCATTGAATTTCAAATAGATCTTGTACCAGGAGCTGCACCAATAGCCCGTGCTCCTTACAGACTCGCACCCAGCGAGATGAAAGAACTGCAAAGTCAATTACAAGAACTTTTAGAACGTGGTTTCATTCGACCAAGCACATCACCGTGGGGAGCTCCTATTTTGTTTCTCAAGAAGAAAGATGGTACATTCAGGTTGTGTATCGACTACCGAGAGTTGAACAAACTTACCATCAAGAACCGCTACCCACTATCGAGAATCGACGACTTATTTGATCAACTACAAGGCTCGTCTGTTTATTCAAAGATTGACTTACGTTCCGGGTATCATCAAATGCGGGTGAAAGAAGATGATATTCCAAAGACTGCTTTTAGGACGCGTTATGGTCATTACGAGTTTATGGTTATGCCGTTTGGATTGACTAATGCACCAGCTGTGTTCATGGACCTTATGAACCGAGTGTGTGGACCATACCTTGACAAGTTTGTCATTGTTTTCATTGATGACATACTTATTTACTCAAAGAATGACCAAGAACACGGTGAACATTTGAGAAAGGTGTTAGAAGTATTGAGGAGGGAAGAATTGTACGCTAAGTTTTCAAAGTGTGCATTTTGGTTGGAAGAAGTTCAATTTCTCAGTCACATAGTGAACAAAGAAGGTATTAAGGTGGATCCGGCAAAGATAGAAACTGTTGAAAAGTGGGAAACCCCGATGTGATGACCCGGGAATTTCCGATCAAATTTAAACTTAATCTTTAAATGATCTTTGACACGATAAGCAAAGTTGGTTATGTTAAGTCTCAAAAAGTTTGAGCTGTTGTCATACATTCATTTAACCTTTGACAAATCCCGACGATTCACGAACCATTGTTTGTAAATAAATATATAGATATAAACATAAATACAAGTATACATAAATATTTTTTTTATTTAAAATGCACTTCAATCAATTGAAATTAATAATGTAAAAAAAATAAAGTTCAGAATAGATAAGTTACTAATAATATATATATATATATATATATATATATATATATATATATATATATATATATATATATATATATATATATATATATATATATATATATATATATATATATATATATATATATATATATGAATTCTAAACATAAATAATATCATATGGATCGTAAATTATAAATATTAAATACTTGATATAAGTTATTATATTATATATTATATAATTAGTAACTAAGATAAAAAAATTTATAAATTGTAATATATTAAATTACAAGTTTGAACATAACCATAATGTTAATATTACTAACAATAACTTCATTTTAAACATTAATATAAATATTATTATATATAAATATGAAAATGTAAAACTTGATATGTGCAAGTAAAATTAATATTATTGATATTGATATTATTATTATCATTTCTATTATTATTAATATTATTAGTTTCACCTTTATTAATAAAATTAATATTATACTTTGTTTTCTTAATATATATATATATATATATATATATATATATATATATATATATATATATATATATATATATATAATAGATATATATATATATAATTGTACATACACTTATATATATATATATATATATATATATATATATATATATACATACAAATTTTAGTTATATATATAAATAAAAACATATATAGAAAATCGGATACATATAAATATATTTATATATATATATATATTATAAATGTATATTTATATAAATGTTTATACAAATAAATATATAGATACAATTATATATAGATACATAAAGATATATATGAATATACCGAATTATATAAAAACAGCCATATATAAAAATAGATACAGATATATAAATAAATCAGTATATTTAATACTAAAAATATTATTATTAATAATGTATTTATTTATATTTACTAATTATCAATATTAATTTTTAATTAAGAATGAAATCATACAGAATCAATTTGCTATTGCTGTCATGATCGAACTGTGTTAATATTTTGTTTCTATCGTAATTTTGTTACAAGTCTTAATCTCATTCAGTACATAAAATTCGATTTCCATTAGATAGAGTTAAAATCTATTATAAATCGTACTGTTATTTATTTATATTTATTTTTTCTTTTTGTTCCTGATCAGAAATGGTGTCGAGTCAGTTACACTACCAAACAAGGAAAAATATCTGTAATTATATCTGTAAACGTCTATATAACACGTTGTTAATGCAAATTGATGGAAAACAACAAAAATCAAAACAAATTTTAAAGAACACAGCTCGATATCTCTGTTTTGGTTGCATTTTTCAAAAACTTTAAAAACAAATCAATTTCCGAAATTCTTAAATGTAGATTTGTTAGGATTCATTCACTCAATCTTTCTGTAAGTTTTCAGATTTTAATTTAAAGAATTAAAGACGAATTTTAGAGTCAAAGTTATCTTGAAAAAGTCAATAGTCGAGTTCTTCAGCGAAATTCGAGTTCAATTCAATATATTGGATCCAATTGAAGATACATAGAGTTTATACGTTTGATTTACAACCATTTTCATGTAGAAAACATTTACTAAAATGTTCTTAAAATCAAAAAGTTAATTTTTTTTTTGTGTTAAACACCGACGCTGCTGTGGCAGTTTTTTTTTTAATTTTTTTTTTTGTTTTCAAGTAATTTAAAGACCCATTTAGCTTGACTACAATTCGTATGACAGTCTCAAAGCCAATATATAATGTTGTTGTTGTTAATTCGAGCTTGGGTCGATGGTGTCTGAGTTGAGAAGAAGAAGCAATAGAGGAAAAGTATTTCGGGTTATATGATTTAAAATGGGGTTATAAACCAGGAAATAGGCAACAGCCCAATGGATTAGGGGAGTGTGTAACAAGCGAGAGGTCTCGGGTTCGAGACCCGGCAGTGGCATATCTTTTTAAAATGTGACTTCAAAGGTTGTATCTATTATTATTATTATTATTATTATTATTATTATTATTGCCATTATTGTTATTATTATTGTTATTGTTATTGTTATTTTTATTGTTATTGTCATATTTATTAATATTTGTTGTAGATAGGATAAAATAAATAATATGTTTAATATTATCATTAATTAGGATTAGATATTATTAATATTATTATTAGTATCATATATGTATTGTCAATATTATTACTAATATAAGTAATGTGAGAAAGGTAGATTATAAGTTAATAATTTTTATAATGATTATAGTTACAACCATAATTATTATTATTATTGTTATGAAATTTGTTATAACTTTAAATTGTAGGAATTATAGATATAAGTTACAAATTTAACTCGTTGTATACAAAAAAAAAATTATTATTTCTAACACTGTTATTATTATTACTATCCTTATATTATCAAAGTAAGGTATCATTATAAATTAAAATTTTCAAAGTTATTACTTTTATTAAAACTATCATTATCAGTAAAAATTAATATTTTCACAGTTATAATTATTAATGTCATTATAATTATCATTAATGAAATTATTAACAATATCATCTTATTAGTAATATTAAGTATTATAGTTATCATTTTACCACTAATAATATTACTTTGACTACTATTATAACCAATATACAAATGATATATATATATATATATATATATATATATATATATATATATATATATATATATATATATATATATATATATATATATATATATATATATATATATATATATATATATATATATATATATATATATATATATTAAAAATATATTTAATACATATAACCTAACAAAGATTAATATTTTTATATAACAAAATGAATATAAGAAATATATATATTATTAGAAATAAAAAAAATATAACTAATAAATTATATATATATTTGTTCGATTACAACTATGTATATTAATAAATATACAAATGATATAGGTTCGTGAATCCGAGACCAACCCTGCATGGTTCATTTTAGTCATATGTATTTTTACTACAAAATACAGTACGGTGAGTTTCATTAATCCCTTTTAAATGCTTTTGCAATATATATTTTTGGGACTGAGAATACATGCGCTGCTTTTATAACTGTTTTACGAAATAGACACAAGTACTTAAAACTACATTCTATGGTTGGATTATCTAATCGAATATGCCCTTTTTATTAAGTCTGATAATCTAAGAATTAGGGAACAGACACCCTAATTGACGCGAACTCTAAAGATAGATCTATCGGGCCCAACAAGCCCCATCCAAAGTACCGGATGCTTTAGTAATTCGAAATTTATATCATGTCCGAAGGAGGATCCCGGAATGATGGGGATATTCTTATATGCATCTTGTGAATGTCGGTTACCAGGTGTTCACCATATGAATGATTATTTTGTCTCTATGCATGGGACGTATATTTATTAGAACTGGAAATGAAAAATCTTGTGGTCTATTAAAATGACAGAAATGTTTATTTATGTTAAACTAATGAACTCACCAACCTTTTAGTTGACACTTGAAAGCATGTTTATTCTCATGTACGAAAGAAATCTTTCGCTGTGCATTTGCTCATATTAGAGATATTACTTAGAATCATACATTACATATTTCAAAAGACGTTGCATTCGAGTCTTTGAGTTCATCAAGATTATTATTAAGTCAATTATATTTGGATATATTGTGAGATGCTATACATACCTGTCAACTGTCGATGTAACGAAAGTTTGTCTTTTAAAAACGAATGCAATGTTTGTAAAATGTATTATATAGAGGTCAATTACCTCACGATGTAATCAACTGTTGTGAATCGTTTGTAATCGATATGGACTTCGTCCGGATGGATTAGGACGGGTCTTCACAGTTGGTATCAGAGCAGAGGTCTTAGCGAGGGTCTACATTAGTGTGTCTAACTGATAAGTCGTTAGGATGCATCAGTGAGTCTGGACTTCGACCGTGTCTGCATGTCAAAAGTTTTGCTTATCATTTCTAGTCGGAAATCATCCGATTATCATCCTAAGGAAATCACTTGCTTATCATTCTTAGTCTAGACACGTTTTACTGCATTGACTGCATGAATAGTGTATAGACAAAAATTCATATCTTAGCGTATCTGCTAATTCATATTTTAGCGTATCTGTTATTGTTATCTTTGCCTGACAGCTTCCGTAGATTCCTCCGTAACTTATGGGATTTTAGTATTATATATGCATATGTAAATTATGTACTGCAGGGTACTAATCTACATCCTATAATCTATTTCTTATCGAAAATCCTTCATCTGATCGTACGAGATGAATCCCTCAACTAGATCGAATCCCCCGGATTCTGACAGCTATTCCGATAATTATCCCGACAGTTATTCAGAATGGATAGTCATCTAAGCTCCGGAAGCAACGACACCAGAATGAATCAACCAATCATCCATCCCTAATTCATCTGATGGATTCATAGTCGACTTAATCAATGGAGACTCGCATAAGGCAATCCCTTCCACCAACCGAATTCATCTCTTGACAATGAACCTGAAGCGTTTACCGGCAAACCTATTCGAGACACCATTTTCAGTCTCATTTCCAGGGTAACTTGACAAGATTATATTCTATCCACAATTCTGAACCTTATTCATCCGCTCGTTCCGACCGACAATCATCCTGGAGTAATAAGTCAACAAACTTCGCGCTCGAATAATCAATTCGGAGGATATGGTGCAAAATGTACCAGCTTCAGCAACATCACCGGCACCAACAGTACAATCAATAACAGCACCAGTACCATAAACAATCCATGCTTCAATATCATCATCTGTACTTTGAGTATGATCTTCGTTCGACATGTCGAATATGTAATCTCTAAAGTTTTAAAGATTATTTATTCTAGTTCCAACTGAAAAGCAAATGAGTTTAATATTATATTAACTCATTAAATCCATGAATACATCTGAAGAAAATATATATGTATATATGTTTTCATAAATATTGTAATTAAAAATTTTCTTGTACAAACTGTTAATGATGAAAATATTTTAACGGGTAGGTAATACCCGAGGACTATTTAAATTTCACATTAATAAGTTACATTGTACGTTCTTCGAATCTGATTCAATAGTTATTCACTATCCTATTTACAACCACCGAGATACGTATCCGTTCACCAAAGAATAACTATTTTCATTCAAATTCAATTTCATATTTGGATATTGACCTATCAGAATCCAACAAGTGGCATAATGAAGAAATAATGGACATAATAAAAATTGATTAGAAACAGATTAATTAACAATATGAAATTCTATTAAGAATCCACGCTAACAAGATCCTAGCTAACTGTTCATAGCTAACTGTTAATTCTGTATCACATTTTATTTTATCGCAATTTATTTATCGCAATTTAATTATCGCAATTTATTTATCGCAGTTTAATTATCGCAATTTATATTCTCGCAATTTTATTTATCGTTATTTAATTTCTGTTATTTACTTTACGCATTTTATTTATCGTCATTTAATTTCTGTATTTAATTTACGCACTTTAAATATCGGGACATGTATACAAGGTTTTGACATATCATATCGACGCATCTATATATATTATTTGGAATCACCATAGACACTCTATATGCAGTAATGATCGAGTTCTCTATACAGGGTTGAGGTTGATTCTACAATAATATATATAATTTGAGTTGTGATCGAGTCTGAGACGTATACGGGTCACGACACGTATTAATTAATTCGAATATTATATATTAAACTATATATATGAA
Source organism: Rutidosis leptorrhynchoides (assembly GCF_046630445.1). NCBI lineage: Eukaryota > Viridiplantae > Streptophyta > Magnoliopsida > Asterales > Asteraceae > Rutidosis > Rutidosis leptorrhynchoides. The sequence continues at coordinate 19,892,860 of NC_092341.1, read as the reverse complement.
TTATTGAACTGTCAACTGTGGACTATCGACTGTGAACTAATAAGATTGGACAATTAAAAAAATGAATTAAAATATTGATTATAACATATGAAACTAAACAATTCTTCAAGTTTGCCACTTGATTTCATCTTAAATCTCATTTGTATCTTGACGATTACAATCTGCGTTCAAACCTTTCATGATTCTTGAAAACACCTCAATCGATAGGATGAATCAACCGCACTTTATCTATGGAAGGAAAGATTTATGCATATAGTTATGCACCTGAGAAACTCTCGACAACTGAGTAAAAGTTTAACATGTAGCCGCGTTAGATCCTTTGGCATTTATTAGCAAAAATAATTTTGCGATCCCTTTTCAAAGTAGCCAATTTTGTCACAGCTCCAGCAATTCAACTTTGACTTTTCATTCGAAGTAACCTTACTATAATCCTGATATATATACAATTACCCTTTTGATATCGGAGAATTCTTTTATATTCCACCATATTACCAGCAGACGTACCAGCAACCTCGTTGCTTCTTGGCTTAGATCTCTCTGACAAATCATTATATTTATTCATTGAAACTCTATCATATACTCATCCGCATCTTGTAACGAGAACTGCCATACCAATTACCGGGAATCAACAATCAGTACTTTGAAAACTCACATTATATCTACATCAACAGTTATATGTATGACATTTATCTCTTAGAATTATGATCTCTCATTCTGAAATTCTGAAAAGCACTCTGTCACAAATCAATACTATGAATGTTGAAAAAGTTGAATGAAGCAGCAGAAACCATAGACAACCGTAAATGACCTTAATCATCGGAAGATTGATGATAAAGAATGGTATGTTGGAAAAGCTCAGAAAAGTTGGAACTGAAAAACGGAATGAGCTAACCATAAAGGAAACCAAGGAGAAATACAAGTAACATACCCTAAATTCAAAGAATCCAGGTAATTCTGGATTCGATGAAATCTTTAGAGATTATCTTGCTCCGAAGTCATGTTAAAATCTTTCGGAAAATCTTTCTCCATCAACCATCGAACTTAGAAATTCCAAAATATCATTATCAATATCTTCGATATTTCTAAGGATATTTTCATAAATATTCTCGTTCGAAATTATATACCTCCTCGTGCTTCCTGTGTATCATTATATTGGAAACATTCAATAGAAAATTTAGTACCGAAAAGCGAATTATGCGAAACTATGAAAGAAGCCGTGGACAAATCACAAAGAATAAGTTTGACTTCAAAGAATCCAAATGATTCAATGTCTGCTGAAATCTTTAGCGAATACCTTGCTTCTGACTCCAAACTCTTGAGGACAAATTTGCTTCACCATCCTTCAATATTATAAATTCCAAGATATCATCGTATCTTTCATTATAAATATCCTCCATATTTCTGAAGATATTTTTATAACTATTCTTATCTGAAATCATTAATCTCTTCGTACTATCAGTGTTACATCATATAGAAACTGTTAGTTTCTATATTCTATAAACTTTCGAGTTTAAAATGTGAATGTTATTGAAGTAATGTTGGGAACTGATGCATGAGTTAGTATAATATAATGACACTTGATCAACGTGATTATATTACAGTAAGTCATGCTGAATTTCTAATGGAACGTGACGATGGTTCACAGATCATACCCTCATCATGTGCCATGTTACATAACTCTTTCATTCTGCTTAACTTCTGAACATATCAAGAAAGTATATTCTTGATAGTTCTATCTTCTGTAATTCTGGTAATTTAACCAATCAAATCGTACTATTACAATTCTTCTGCTTAGTATATTATGATCATTCAAAATTTCATACATATGAATTCTGGACCAGAACTGGATTAAGCATTTCACGATCTTTTGAATTTGGGAATTGAGTATTGAAGTGGTGAAGATTAATGGAACGGAAAAGGTAGAATTTATAGTGAAAATATCAGACAGAGGAATCGAGGCAGATCACCGAATTTAATTATAAAAATCTAAATTTCCTTATTCGCAGGAGAATCAGATCTTTTAGATTTCGAAGATTTTCTTCAAATCCCTTAAATTCCGAAATTCAACCAAAACAACGTCAAAAGTTAAGACGCATCCTGTTTTCTAAATTCAATCGTGACTACGTCAAAAGTTAAGATGTATCTTACTTTCAAAATTCAACCCTGTGACGACCCAGAAATTTCCGACCAAATTTAAACCTAACCTTTATATGTTTTCGACACGATAAGCAGAATTTGTAATGTTGAATCTCAAAAAGTTTAGAACTACATTCATGTAATCAATTACCCTTTGACTGTGTTCGACGATTCACGAACAATTATGTGTATATAGATATGTATATATAATATATAATATTAACTGAAAATATTAACAAAGTATTAGATATATGATACTTTACATGAACGTATTTGTTTCGTTATATTTATCGACAGAATTAAGAGATAATATCAAATGATTGAATTATTAGATACATTATGATATGATTACGGGCCAATGTTATGAGGTCCACTGTGATTTAAGAAATCTATTCTTTTTGACAATATTCGGAAAATGGTAAAGTGATCTATAAATAAGAACGTGGAGTGTAAATAACTTAGATGTTGGATATCGACAAGTTAAGTAACTCGACATTTTTCATTAAGATGATTTCATACGTTTATTAAACCTTTGGACTTTATCCCATGCTTCACCAACATACTGTAATTTAAAAACTTGAAACCTATTATGAATATATATAATTCTACTTTTCTAAAATGTTTTATGATATAACGATTTAAATTAATATTAAATACATTTATACACGTATTATACATACATAGTTTTATACTTTTACTATACTTTAACTTTACCTTTACTTTACTTTTACTTTACTTTAACTTTAATAATTTACTTTAATAATTCACCTTAATAATTCACTTTAATAATTCATACTTTAATAATTTACTTTAATAATTCATACTTTAATAATTCACTTTAATAATTTATACTTTAATAATTCACTTTAATAATTCATACTTTAATAATTCACTTTAATAATTCATAATTTAATAATTTACTTTAATAATTCATACTTTAATAATTCACTTTAATAATTCAAAAATCTATTATAAATAGAATTTAATAGGTTTCATTATTTCATAGAAACTTAAAAATATATTTCTCTAAACTCTCTCAATCGAATTACATATATATATTTACTTAGTATTATTTCAAGATATTATTAGTATACATAAAATACTACGACGGAGTTATATTCAAACGATTTCAAAATAAGTTTTCAAACGGGATAGAGCTAAGGAAATTATGGGCGATAGCTATGGAGGTTATGGGTATTGTTCGAGGGTATTGCTCGTGAGGTCAACCTAACATTTATTATTTTCGTTGCGTCTACGTACTTTCCTGCAATATTGAATCACAATATTGATACGTGAGCATTCATATCTTATCTTTTATATATTAATAGTGTATCCCTGACTAGTGCTCGAGTATATATGATTATGCATGTTTGTATGCTTAGTTTCGTCGTTAAATAGTTTATGATAAATCACGAATTTGATACATATGCTACTGAGATAAGGTATATGATATGCATGTCGTTGAAAAGCTAAAGAAAAATTAATAACTTTTCAATTAGAAATCGTGTGGGTTCGATGAACGGATTAAAATATATGGTCAACTGAATTATTATTAATTTTAATATTATTATTAAAACGATTATTATAATTGTTATCAGTTGATGTTATTACTAAAATTATCTTTATTACTAAAAATTAATATTTTTATTGAAACTATCATTTTATTATTTTTCTCATTATTATTATTATCAATGTTATTTTATCAAATAAATATGCGTACAAAGATATTTTTACCACACGTAATATAATTACATTAATAATACATACCACTATATTTTTATGATATTAAGTGAATTTTATAAATTTTATTACTTGAGATATATAAAAGTATATTTTTATCATATATTAATTTAAATATAAATTTTTTATTTATTAATAAATGACTTGTATTATTTAGTATAATAAGATTTGATAAATATATTTAAATATATAAAATGACTATATATAAGTTATATAATAAACATGTATAGATTTTGGAAGTCATTTTGGGTCAAGTTGACTTTTGTTGACTTTTGCATGTCGGTCTCGAGCATTAGGATTGTGATACACTACGACTTGACCTAAATTGTTAGACAGATATTGACCAACATATAAATATATATACTTAATATAGGTTCGTGAATCCGAGACAAACCCTGCACTTGTTCAGTGCCGTCATATACATAATTGCTACGAAATACAGTATTGTGAGTTTCATTACTCCCTTTTTATATATATTTTTGGGCTGAGAATACATGCACTGTTTTATAACTGTTTTACGAAATGGACACAAGTACTAAAAACATATTCTACGTTGAGTTGTACCACTTTGCATATTTTTCCCTAATAGCTTGGTAACTACCATTTACATGCGGTATTGTAAACGCGAATCCTGTTGATAGATCTATCGGGCCTGACAACCCCAACCGGACTGGACGACCAGTATTCAACGGTTGCACAGTACTTCGTTTCAGTGACTACACTTGGTACAGTGTAGTGAGATTTCATAATAAAGGGAATATGCGACGTTGATTAAATGTTAAGTATGGTTACCAAGTGCTCAACCACTTAGAATATTTTTATTAAAACGTTTATGTATATGAAATCTTGTGGTCTATTACTATTACGAAAATGATTGATTATGATAAACTAATGAACTCACCAACCTTTTGGTTGACACTTTAAAGCATGTTTATTCTCAGGTATTAAAGAAATCTTCCGCTGTGCATTAGCTCATTTTAAGGATATTACTTGGAGTCATTCATGACATACTTTGAAAGACGTTGCATTCGAGTCGTTGAGTTCATCAAGATTAATATTAAGTCAATTATAGTTGGATGTAATATGAAATGGTATGCATGCCGTCAATTTTAGATGTAAAGAAAGTTTGTCTTTTAAAAACGAATGCAATGTTTGTAAAACGTATCATATAGAGGTCAAATACCTCGCGATGTAATCAACTATTGTGAATCGTTTATAATGTATATGAACGGGTCCTTTCAGTTGGTATCAGAGCGGTGGTCTTAGTGAACCAGGTCTTGCATTAATGTGTCTAACTGATAGTTGTTAAGATGCATTAGTGAGTCTGGACTTCGACCGTGTCTGCATGTCAAAAAGTTTGCTTATCAATTCTAGTCGGAAATCATCTACTTATCATCCTTAGGAAATTACCTGCTTATCATCTTAAGTCTAGACGCGTTTTCCTGCATTTATTGCATAATAGTGTATAGACGGATTCTTATCTTAGCACATCTATTACTGTGAACTTTGACTGACATCTTTTCAAAGATTCTCCGTAATTTACAGAATTTTGGTATTATATATACATATGCAAATTATGTAATTGAAGAATACCAAATCTAAATTCTACAATCTATTTCATACCAAAAATTCTTTCCCTGATCCTACGAGATGGATCCCTCAATCAGTTCGAATTCCTCAGATTCCGACAGCTATTCCGATATGGATATCTACCTGAGCCCCGAAAGTAGCATCACCGGAATGGATCAACCAATTTCCCATCATCTATTTTAGATGAATTGGGGATGGGTCCGTAGTCAACTCAACCATTGGAGACAAGAAGAAGGTGATCCCTTCCATCCACCACATTGCCCTCTTGGCGATGAACCTGAAGCACTTACCGGCGAACCTGTTCGAGACACCATTTTCTCACTCATTGCTAGAGTATCTCGTCATGATTATATACTATCCCATATTGCAAATCTTATTCATCCGCTCATTCCAACCGCCAATCATCCCGGTGTACTAGCAGAAATTAACGAACTTCGTTCCCGAGTAGTAGCTTTGGAACACATGGTTAAAGGATTACACACACCATCAGCAGCACCAGCAGCATAACCAATACCGCCAGTAACATCCACATCGCAAGCCTCAATACCACAAGCTTCAGCAGCATCACCAGCAGTTACCGGCAGTATCATCAGCATCAACAATATCGTCAGCACCACCATCACCGTTAGTACTGTCAGCATCATCAGCACTAGCAGCACCTATAACATCACAAGTTCTGTCAGTTCAAGAACCGTCGTGGACGTCATCATTGATCAACAACGAGTATTTTGTATCAACGAGTTATGAAGTATTAACTCATTCTTCTGAAGAAATTATATATATATATTTTATATATATGAATGCTGAAACTATAAAAATCTTTCGTACTAAGCTATTGAATATGAATTGAAAAAGGGTAGATACTACTCAGTTAAATTCATATTACTAATATGCTATGATGTACATCCTTCGTTAACAACCTAACCATCGTAACTACAATCTTTGATTCAATTAAATGAATTCGGTTTCATAATAAACCAAGTGTATCATTCAATAACATGTTTGATTTTACACTTTCATCTTCAATGTACTCGAAACTTACTGGAAAACAACATTCGTATCTTGTGAAGTTAGCAAGAGTTCTATGAGCATCAGCATAATTCACTAAGGAAATATCTATAAGAATAAATATTGAAGTATTGATTACATTAGCGAAATACTCCGCGAAGATTATGTAATCTCTAATGTTTTAGACATTATTCTTTACTAATCCAAGCCGAAAATCAAATGAGCTTAATATGATATTAACTCATTAAATCTGTATTACATCTGAAGAAAATATACATACATATATTTTCATAAAGACTGTAATGAAACATTCTTGTTCAAAATATTATTTGTGACATTTTTTTTAACGGGTAGGTAATACCCGAGAGATATATAAATGCACAATTAATATATTACATTCTTCGATTCTAATTTAGTAAATCATCAACTATACTCCCTATTTTCACAACAGTATACCTTCTTTTATAAGAAATCAAAACAACCATACTCATTCAAATTCAATCACCTATTCTGATTTTTGAAATCTCAGAATGCAACTCGAGATATAAGCAAAACCATCACTCTTAGATCCTTACATTTTTTCAAAGCTATACTTTGACTTCAAAACTGTGATAGAACATCACTTTTAATTGTAACACTCAAAAGGATACGAGAATCAATCGAGATTTATGACGAATTTATCCTTTGGATATTGACAATGACAAGCTGCATTTAAAACGCTTCGAAATTTCGGAAGACACTTCAAATAAGGAACAATCGAGATGATGATCCAATCACACATTACCCGAAGTCTTGTACCTAAAAAACTCTCGAACCCAAAGTCATAGTTTAACACGTACCCGCGTTGAATTCTTTAGCATTTATTAGCAAAAACAACCTTACGATTCTTTTCAAAGTAGCCAGTTTTGTCACAGCTCCAACAAGTCAACTTCGACTTTTCAGTCAAACTAATTTTATTATAACTTCGATAGATACGCTGCCCTTTCACCATCGTTATTGGGGAACCTTTCATATCTCACCACATTAGCAATAAACTTATCAACAACTTTATTAACCTTTGACTTAAAGCTCTCCGAAAAGTCACTATACTTATTCATTGAAACTCCATCTCTTACTCATCCGCATCTTGCAACAAGAATTGCCATACCAATTACTGAAAATCAGCAATCAGTATTTTGAAATCTCGCAGCGTTTCTACTTCAATAGTTATATATACATATAACGTCTATCTCCTAAACTTACACACTTCGAATATGAAGTTTCTGAAAAACATCTCAAACTGTGAATTAGTTCTCGAAATGCTAATGAAGCAGCAGAAACTGTAAACGACTTTAACAGTCAAAAGTTTGATGACAAAGAATAATGTGTTGGTAAAGCCCAGAAAAAGAGAAGAGTTGGTATTGAACAATGGATTGAGCAGACCGTGAAGGAGACCAAGGACAAATACAAGGACCAAAGTCTGTATTTAAAGAATCTTGATGATTCTGTTTCTGACGAAGTCATTAACGAATACCTTGCTCCTGACTCTAAACCTTTGTGGACCTTATTCTTCATCATCATCTTATCTTAAATATTATAAGATATCTTCGTATCTCTCATTATACATATTCTCCATATTTCTGGAGATATTTTCACAACTATTCTTATCTGAGATCATTTATCTCTCCATAATATCTGCAACATAAAAGAAACTGTGTTGGTTTCTAAATTCTGAAAAAAATTCAAATATGAATGTTTTGAAGTAGTGTTGGGAACTGAAACATGAGTTAGTATAATATAATGACACTTGATCAACGTGATTATATTACAGTAATTCATGCTGAGTTTCTAATGGAACGTGATGATTCATAGAACATACCGTCATCATGTGCCATTTACACGACTCTTACATTCTACCAAATCTCCAAACATATTAAGAACATATCTTCTTGATAGTTCTATCTTTCTGGATATTCTGGTAATTAGAACATTAACTATGTTCATCCAAAACTTCATACCTACTAATTCTGGACCATTATTCGCTTGACTTAAAGCCAGGAAGAGACAACAAAAGTATGAAAAGGGAGAATATAAAGTCCAATAATAACACATAAATTACAAACCGTGTATATCAATGTTTATCGCAACATAAAGACACGGGAGAATTAAAAACACTATAACCCCAAAGGCGAAGTAGAAGAAAACAGATTCCTCCAGTGGAAGTTGGAAAAGGAGAATGATTGTTGCGACAGTAAGGATAAGGATAAGGATTAGAACTGGATTAAGCATTTTCGCAATCTTTTGAAATTGAAATTGAGTATAGAAGTGGTAAAAACTAATGGAATGGAAAAGGTAAATATATAAGGGAAATATCAGACGTAGTAATCGGGACAGATCATCGCATTTAATTAAAGAGATCCTAATTTCCTTAAATATCGAAGAAACAGATCTTATAGATTTTCAAGATTTTTTTTTTTTTGAATCTCTTGAATTTCAGAATTCAACCATGACTACGTCAAAAATTATGACGAAACTTATTTTCCTCATTCCACTATTTTGTGATAACTTCACTCATACGCTTCGAGTAATCGGATCATTTTATCTATATTACTCTATGGTAATAAAATCCTATCTATCAACACATATCCGTCATGAAAACATTTTTATGGTTAGCCATAACGACCTCGATCAAATTTCGGGACGAAATTTCTTTAACGGGTAGGTACTGTGACGACCCAGAAATTTCCGACCAAATTTAAACCTAACCTTTATATGTTTCCGACACGATAAGCAGAATTTGTAATGTTGAATCTCAAAAAGTTTAGAACTACATTCATGTAATCAATTACCCTTTGACTGTGTTCGACGATTCACGAACAATTATGTGTATATAGATATGTATATATAATATATAATATTAACTGAAAATATTAACAAAGTATTAGATATATGATACTTTACATGAATGTATTTGTTTCGTTATATTTATCGACAGACTTAAGAGATAATATCAAATGATTGAATTATCAGATACATTATGATATAATTACGGGCCAATGTTATGAGGTCCACTGTGATTTAAGAAATCTATTCTTTTTGGCAATATTCGGAAAATGGTAAAGTGATCTATAAATAAGAACGTGGAGTGTAAATAACTTAGATGTTGGATATCGACAAGTTAAGTAACTCGACATTTTTCATTAAGATGATTTCATACGTTTATTAAACCTTTGGACTTTATCCCATGCTTCACCAACATACTGTAATTTAAAAACTTGAAACCTATTATGAATATATATAATTCTACTTTTCTAAAATGTTTTATGATATAACGATTTAAATTAATATTAAATACATTTATACACGTATTATACATACATAGTTTTATACTTTTACTATACTTTAACTTTACCTTTACTTTACTTTTACTTTACTTTAACTTTAATAATTTACTTTAATAATTCACCTTAATAATTCACTTTAATAATTCATACTTTAATAATTTACTTTAATAATTCATACTTTAATAATTTATACTTTAATAATTCACTTTAATAATTCATACTTTAATAATTCACTTTAATAATTCATACTTTAATAATTCACTTTAATAATTCATACTTTAATAATTCACTTTAATAATTCAAAAATCTATTATAAATAGAATTCAATAGGTTTCATTATTTCATAGAAACTTAAAAATATATTTCTCTAAACTCTCTCAATCGAATTACATATATATATTTACTTAGTATTATTTCAAGATATTATTAGTATACATAAAATACTACGACGGAGTTATATTCAAACGATTTCAAAATAAGTTTTCAAAAGGGATAGAGCTAAGGAAATTATGGGCGATAGCTATGGAGGTTATGGGTATTGTTCGAGGGTATTGCTCGTGAGGTCAACCTAACATTTATCATTTTCGTTGCGTCTACGTACTTTCCTGTAATATTGAATCACAATATTGATACGTGAGCATTCATATCTTATCTTTTATATATTAATAGTGTATCCCTGACTAGTGCTCGAGTATATATGATTATGCATGTTTGTATGCTTAGTTTCGTCGTTAAATAGTTTATGATAAATCACGAATTTGATACATATGCTACTGAGATAAGGTATATGATATGCATGTCGTTGAAAAGCTAAAGAAAAATTAATAACTTTTCAATTAGAAATCGTGTGGGTTCGATGAACGGATTAAAATATATGATCAACTGAATTATTATTAATTTTAATATTATTATTAAAACGATTATTATAATTGTTATCAGTTGATGTTATTACTAAAATTATCTTTATTACTAAAAATTAATATTTTTATTGAAACTATCATTTTATTATTTTTCTCATTATTATTATTATCAATGTTATTTTATCAAATAAATATGCGTACAAAGATATTTTTACCACACGTAATATAATTACATTAATAATACATACCACTATATTTTTATGATATTAAGTGAATTTTATAAATTTTGTTACTTGAGATATATAAAAGTATATTTTTATCATATATGAATTTAAATATAAATTTTTTATTTATTAATAAATGACTTGTATTATTTAGTATAATAAGATCTGATAAATATATTTAAATATATAAAATGACTATATATAAGTTATATAATAAACATGTATAGATTTTGGAAGTCATTTTGGGTCAAGTTGACTTTTGTTGACTTTTGCATGTCGGTCTCGAGCATTAGGATTGTGATACACTACGACTTGACCTAAATTGTTAGACAGATATTGACCAACATATAAATATATATACTTAATATAGGTTCGTGAATCCGAGACAAACCCTGCACTTGTTCAGTGCCGTCATATACATAATTGCTACGAAATACAGTATTGTGAGTTTCATTACTCCCTTTTTATATATATTTTTGGGCTGAGAATACATGCACTGTTTTATAACTGTTTTACGAAATGGACACAAGTACTAAAAACATATTCTACGTTGAGTTGTACCACTTTGCATATTTTTCCCTAATAGCTTGGTAACTACCATTTACATGCGGTATTGTAAACGCGAATCCTGTTGATAGATCTATAGGGCCTGACAACCCCAACCGGACTGGACGACCAGTATTCAACGGTTGCACAGTACTTCGTTTCAGTGACTACACTTGGTACAGTGTAGTGAGATTTCATAATAAAGGGAATATGCGACGTTGATTAAATGTTAAGTATGGTTACCAAGTGCTCAACCACTTAGAATATTTTTATTAAAACGTTTATGTATATGAAATCTTGTGGTCTATTACTATTACGGAAATGATTGATTATGATAAACTAATGAACTCACCAACCTTTTGGTTGACACTTTAAAGCATGTTTATTCCCAGGTATTAAAGAAATCTTCCGCTGTGCATTAGCTCATTTTAAGGATATTACTTGGAGTCATTCATGACATACTTTGAAAGACGTTGCATTCGAGTCGTTGAGTTCATCAAGATTAATATTAAGTCAATTATAGTTGGATGTAATATGAAATGGTATGCATGCCGTCAATTTTAGATGTAAAGAAAGTTTGTCTTTTAAAAACGAATGCAATGTTTGTAAAACGTATCATATAGAGGTCAAATACCTCGCGATGTAATCAACTATTGTGAATCGTTTATAATGTATATGAACGGGTCCTTTCAAACCCTGACTCTGTTAAAAGTTAAGACGAACCTTATTCTCCGAATTCAACCATGACTAGTCAAAAGTTATGATGAAACTTATCTTTCTCATTTCACTCTTTTGCAATAGCTTCATTTGTACTCTTCAAATAATCAAATTATGTTTATCCATATTACTCAATGGTGATAAAACTCAATTTATCAACTCATATTCGTCATGAAAACAATTTTATTATTAGCCATGACCACCTCACTCAAATTTCGGGACGAAATTTCTTTAACGGGTAGGTACTGTGATGACCCGGGAATTTCCGATCAAATTTAAACTTAATCTTTAAATGATCTTTGACACGATAAGCAAAGTCGGTTATGTTAAGTCTCAAAAAGTTTGAGCTGTTGTCATACATTCATTTAACCTTTGACAAATCCCGACGATTCACGAACCATTATTTGTAAATAAATATATAGATATAAACATAAATACAAGTATACATAAATATTTTTTTTTATTTAAAATGCACTTCAATCAATTGAAATTAATAATGTAAAAAAAATAAAGTACAGAATAGATAAGTTACTAATAATATATTTATATATATATATATATATATATATATATATATATATATATGAATTCTAAACATAAATAATATCATATGGATCGTAAATTATAAATATTAAATACTTGATATAAGTTATTATATTATATATTATATAATTAGTAACTAGGATAAAAAAAATTTATAAATTGTAATATATTAAATTACAAGTTTGAACATAACCATAATGTTAATATTACTAATAATAACTTCATTTTAAACATTAATATAAATATTATTATATATAAATATGAAAAGGTAAAACTTGATATGTGCATGTAAAATTAATATTATTGATATTGATATTATTATTATCATTTCTATTATTATTAATATTATTAGTTTCACCTTTATTAATAAAAATTAATATTATACTATGTTTTCTTAATATATATATATATATATATATATATATATAATAGATATATATATATATATATATATATATATATATATATATATATATAATTGTACATACACTAATATATATATATATATATATATATATATATATATACATACAAATTTCAGTTATATATATAAATAAAAACATATATAGAAAATCGGATACATATAAATATATATATATATATATATATATATATATATATATATATATATATATATATATATATATATTATAAATGTATATTTATATAAATGTTTATACAAATAAATATATATATACAATTATATATAGATACATAAAGATATATATGAATATACCGAATTATATAAAAACAGCCATCCATAAAAATAGATACAGATATATAAATAAATCAGTATATTTAATACTAATAATATTATTATTAATAATGTATTTATTTATATTTACTAATTATCAATATTAATTTTTAATTAAGAATGAAATCATACAGAATCAATTTGCTGTTGCTGTCATGATCGAACTATGTTAATATTTTGTTTCTATCCTAATTTTGTTACAAGTCTTAATCTCATTCAGTACATAAAATTCGATTTCCATTAGATAGAGTTAAAATCTATTATAAATCGTACTGTTATTTATTTATATTTATTTTTTCTTTTTGTTCCTGATTAGAAATGGTGTCGAGTCAGTTACACTACCAAACAAGGAAAAATATCTGTAATTATATCTGTAAACGTCTATATAACACGCTGTTAATGCAAATTGATGGAAAACAACAAAAATCAAAACAAATTTTAAAGAACACAGCTCGATATCTCTGTTTTGGTTGCATTTTTTAAAAACTTTAAAAACGAATCAATTTCCGAAATTCTTAAATGTAGATTTGTTAGGATTCATTCACTCAATCTTTCTGTAAGTTTTCAGATTTTAATTTAAAGAATTAAAGACGAATTTTAGAGTCAAAGTTATCTTGAAAAAGTCAACAGTCGAGTTCTTCAGCGAAATTCGAGTTCAATTCAATATATTGGATCCAATTGAAGATACATAGAGTTTATACGTTTGATTTACAACCATTTTCATGTAGAAAACATTTACTAAAATGTTCTTAAAATCAAAAAGTTAATTTTTTTTTGTTAAACACCGACGCTGCTATGGCAGTTTTTTTAAATTTTTTTTTTTGTTTTCAAGTAATTTAAAGACCCATTTAGCTTGACTACAATTCGTATGACAGTCTCAAAGCCAATATATAATGTTGTTGTTGTTAATTCGAGCTTGGGTCGATGGTGTCTGAGTTGAGAAGAAGAAGCAATAGAGGAAAAGTATTTCGGGTTATATGATTTAAAATGGGGTTATAAACCAGGAAATAGGCAACAACCCAATGGATTAGGGGAGTGTGTAACGAGCGAGAGGTCTCGGGTTCGAGACCCGGCAGTGGCATATCTTTTTAAAATGTGACTTCAAAGGTTGTATCTATTTTTATTATTATTATTATTATTATTATTATTATTATTATTATTATTATTATTATTATTATTATTATTATTATTATTATTATTATTATTATTATTATTATTATTATTATTGCCATTATTGTTATTATTATTGTTAATGTTATTGTTATTGTTATTGTTATTGTTATTGTTATTGTTATTGTTATTGTCATATTTATTAATATTTGTTGTAGATAGGATAAAATAAATAATATGTTTAATATTATCATTAATTAGGATTAGATATTATTAATATTATTATTAGTATCATATATGTATTGTCAATATTATTACTAATATAAGTAATGTGAGAAAGGTAGATTATAAGTTAATAATTTTTATAATGATTATAGTTACAACCATAATTATTATTATAATTGTTATGAAATTTGTTATAACTTTAAATTGTAGGAATTATAGATATAAGTTACAAATTTAACTCGTTGTATACAAAAAAAATTTATTATTTCTAACACTGTTATTATTATTACTATCCTTATATTATCAAAGTAAGGTATCATTATAAATTAAAATTTTCAAAGTTATTACTTTTATTAAAACTATCATTATCAGTAAAAATTAATATTTTCACAGTTATAATTATTAATGTCATTATAATTATCATTAATGAAATTATTAACAATATCATCTTATTAGTAATATTAAGTATTATAGTTATCATTTTACCACTAATAATATTACTTTGACTACTATTATAACCAATATACAAATGATATATATATATATATATATATATATATATATATATATATATATATATATATATATATATATATATATATATATATATATATTAAAAATATATTTAATACATATAACCTAACAAAGATTAATATTTTTATATAACAAAATGAATATAAGAAATATATATATTATTAGAAATAAAAAGAATATAACTAATAATTTATATATATATATTTGTTCGATTACAACTATGTATATTAATAAATATACAAATGATATAGGTTCGTGAATCCGAGACCAACCCTGCATGGTTCATTTTAGTCATGTGTATTTTTACTACAAAATATAGTACGGTGAGTTTCATTAATCCCTTTTAAATGCTTTTGCAATATATATTTTTGGGACTGAGAATACATGCGCTGCTTTTATAACTGTTTTACGAAATAGACACAAGTACTTAAAACTACATTCTATGGTTGGATTATCCAATCGAATGTGCCCTTTTTATTAAGTCTGGTAATCTAAGAATTAGGGAACAGACACCCTAATTGACGCGAACTCTAAAGATAGATCTATCGGGCCCAACAAGCCCCATCCAAAGTACCAGATGCTTTAGTAATTTGAAATTTATATCATGTCCGAAGGAGGATCCCGGAATGATGGGGATATTCTTATATGCATCTTGTGAATGTCGGTTACCAGGTGTTCACCATATGAATGATTATTTTGTCTCTATGCATGGGACGTATATTTATTAGAACTGGAAATGAAAAATCTTGTGGCCTATTAAAATGACGGAAATGTTTATTTATGTTAAACTAATGAACTCACCAACCTTTTGGTTGACACTTGAAAGCATGTTTATTCTCAGGTACGAAAGAAATCTTCCGCTGTGAATTTGCTCATATTAGAGATATTACTTAGAATCATACATGACATATTTCAAAAGACGTTGCATTCGAGTCTTTGAGTTCATCAAGATTATTATTAAGTCAATTATATTTGGATATATTATGAGATGCTATACATACATGTTAACTGTCGATGTAACGAAAGTTTGTCTTTTAAAAACGAATGCAATGTTTGTAAAATATATCATATAGAGGTCAATTACCTCGCGATGTAATCAACTGCTGTGAATCGTTTGTAATCGATATTGACTTCGTCCGGATGGATTAGGACGGGTCTTCACACCCGAAAACTCCGAAACACATACGCCAGTTTTTAAGACTAGCTGGTTACTACAGAAGGTTCATCCAAGACTTTTCCAGAATAGAAAAACCCTTGACTGCATTAACGCATAAAGGGAAGAAATTTGAATGGAAAGATGAACAAGAAAAAGCGTTTCAATTGTTAAAGAAAAATTTAACTACGGCACCTATATTGTCATTACCTGAAGGGAATGATGATTTTGTGATATATTGTGACGCCTCAAAGCAAGGTCTCGGTTGTGTATTAATGCAAAGAATGAAAGTAATTGCTTATGCGTCTAGACAATTGAAGATTCACGAACAGAATTATACGACGCATGATTTGGAATTAGGCGCGGTTGTTTTTGCATCAAAGACTTGGAGGCACTACTTATATGGGGTCAAAAGTATTATATATACCGACCACAAAAGTCTTCAACACATATTTAATCAGAAACAACTGAATATGAGGCAGCGTAGGTGGATTGAATTGTTGAATGATTACGACTTTGAGATTCGTTACCACCCGGGGAAGGCAAATGTGGTAGCCGACGCCTTGAGCAGGAAGGACAGAGAACCCATTCGAGTAAAATCTATGAATATAATGATTCACAATAACCTTACTACTCAAATAAAGGAGGCGCAACAAGGAGTTTTAAAAGAGGGAAATTTAAAGGATGAAATACCCAAAGGATCGGAGAAGCATCTTAATATTCGGGAAGACGGAACTCGGTATAGGGCTGAAAGGATTTGGGTACCAAAATTTGGAGATATGAGAGAAATGGTACTTAAAGAAGCTCATAAAACCAGATACTCAATACATCCTGGAACGGGGAAGATGTACAAGGATCTCAAGAAACATTTTTGGTGGCCGAGTATGAAAGCCGATGTTGCTAAATACGTAGGAGAATGTTTGACGTGTTCTAAGGTCAAAGCTGAGCATCAGAAACCATCAGGTCTACTTTAACAACCCAAAATCCCGGAATGGAATTGGGAAAACATTACCATGGATTTCATCACTAAATTGCCAAGGACTGCAAGTGGTTTTGATACTATTTGGGTAATAGTTGATCGTCTCACCAAATCAGCACACTTTTTGCCAATAAGAGAAGAAGACAAGATGGAGAAGTTAGCACGACTGTATTTGAAGGAAGTCGTCTCCAGACATGAATACCAATCTCTATTATCTCTGATAGGGATGTCAGATTTATTTCAAGATTCTGGCAGACATTACAGCAAGCATTAGGAACTCGTCTAGACATGAGTACTGCCTATCATCCACAAACTGATGGGCAGAGCGAAAGGATGATACAAACGCTTGAAGACATGCTACGAGCATGTGTTATTGATTTCGGAAACAGTTGGGATCGACATCTACCGTTAGCAGAATTTTCCTACAACAACAGCTACCATTCAAGCATTGAGATGGCGCCGTTTGAAGTACTTTATGGTAGAAAGTGCAGGTCTCCGATTTGTTGGAGTGAAGTGGGGGATAGACAGATTACAAGTCTGGAGATAATACAAGAAACTACCGAGAAGATCATCCAAATTCAACAACGGTTGAAAACCGCCCAAAGTCGACAAAAGAGCTACGCCGACATTAAAAGAAAAGATATAGAATTTGAAATTGGAGAGATGGTCATGCTTAAGGTTGCACCTTGGAAAGGTGTTGTTCGATTTGGTAAACGAGGGAAATTAAATCCAAGGTATATTGGACCATTCAAGATTATTGATCGTGTCGGACCAGTAGCTTACCGACTTGAGTTACCTCAACAACTCGCGACTGTACATAACACTTTCCACGTCTCGAATTTGAAGAAATGTTTTGCTAAAGAAGATCTCACTATTCCGTTGGAAGAAATCCAAATCAATGAAAAACTTCAATTCATTGAAGAACCCGTTGAAATAATGGATCGTGAGGTTAAGAGACTTAAACAAAACAAGATACCGATTGTTAAGGTTCGATGGAATGCTCGTAGAGGACCCGAGTTCACCTGGGAACGAGAAGATCAGATAAAGAAGAAATACCCGCACTTATTTCCAGAAGATACGTCAACACCTCCAACTGCTTAAAATTTCGGGACGAAATTTATTTAACGGGTAGGTACTGTAGTGAACCAAACTTTTCCATGTTTATATATATTAAATGAAATTTTTATTTACATGATTAAGTGTTTCCAACATGTTAAACAATCAAACTTGTTAAGACTTGATTAATTGAAATAGGTTTCATATAGACAATTGACCACCCAAGTTGACTGGTGATTCACGAACGTTAAAACTTGTAAAAACTATATGATGTCATATATATGGTTATATATATAGTTAACATGATATTATGATAAGTAAACATATCATTAAGTATATTAACAATGAACTACATATGTAAAAACAAGACTACTAACTTAATGATTTTGAAACGAGACATATATGTAACGATTATCGTTGTAACGACATTAAATGTATATATCATATTAAGATATATTAATATATCATAATATCATGATAATATAATAATTTAAAATCTCATTTGATATTATAAACATTGGGTTAACAACATTTAACAAGATCGTTAACCTAAAGGTTTCAAAACAACACTTACATATAACGACTAACGATGACTTAACGACTCAGTTAAAATGTATATACATGTAGTGTTTTAATATGTATTCATACACTTTTGAAAGACTTCAAGACACTTATCAAAATACTTCTACTTAACAAAAATACTTACAATTACATCCTCGTTCAGTTTCATCAACAATTCTACTGGTATGCACCCGTATTCGTACTCGTACAATACACAGCTTTTAGATGTATGTACTATTGGTATATACACTCCAATGATTAGCTCTTAGCAGCCCATTTGAGTCACCTAACACATGTGGGAACCATCATTTGGCAACTAGCATGAAATATCTCATAAAATTACAAAAATATGAGTAATCATTCATGACTTATTTACATGAAAACAAAATTACATATCCTTTATATCTAATCCATACACCAACGACCAAAAACACCTACAAACACTTTCATTCTTCAATTTTCTTCATCTAATTGATCTCTCTCAAGTTCTATCTTCAAGTTCTAAGTGTTCTTCATAAATTCCAAAAGTTCTAGTTTCATAAAATCAAGAATAATTCCAAGATTGCAAGTTTACTTCCAAGTTTTCTAAATCCATTCCAAGTAATCATCCAAGATCAAGAAAACTTTGTTACTTATAGTAGGTTATCTTTCTAATACAAGGTAATAATCATATTCAAACTTTAATTCAATTTCTATAACTATAACAATCTTATTTCGAGTGGAAATCTTACTTGAAATTGTTTTCGTGTCATGATTCTGCTTCAAGAACTTTCAAGCCATCCAAGGATCCTTTGAAGCTAGATCCATTTTTCTCATTTCCAGTAGGTTTATCCAAGGAACTTGAGGTAGTAATGATATTCATAACATCATTCGATTCATACATAAAAAGCTGTCTTATTCAACGTTATAAACTTGTAATCACTAGAACATAGTTTAGTTAATTCTAAACTTGTTCGCAAATAAAGTTAATCCTTCTAACTAGACTTTTAAAATTAACTAAACACATGTTCTATATCTATATGATATGCTAACTTAATGATTTAAAACCCAGAAACACGATAAACACCATAAAACTGGATATACGCCGTCGTAGTAAAACCGGGGGCTGTTTTGGTTGGGATAATTAAAAGCTAAGAAAAACTTTTATTTAAAAGCTATACTTCTGGAAAAATGATTTTTCTTATGAACATGAAACTATATTCAAAAATCATGGTTAAACTCAAAGTGAAAGTATGTTTTTCAAAATGGTCATCAAGATGTCGTTCTTTCGACGGAAATGACTACCTCTTTCAAAAACGACTTGTAACTTGTATTTCTGACTATAAACTTATACTTTTTCTATTTAGATTCATAAATTTAAGTTCAATACAAAACTGTGGCCACTGGAATCACTCAAAACGGATTAGAAACGAAGAAATGGCGAGTAAAACAAGATTGATAAAAACTACTCATTTTACCTACGTGAAAGTTAGTAATAAATCTATTCCAACCATAACCTAATCAACTTATAGTGTATATTATGTAATCTGGAGATACCATAGACACGTATACAATGTTTCGACCTATCATGTCGACCCATCTATATATATATTGCGGAACAACCATAGACACTCTATATGTGAATGTTGGAGTTAGCTATACAGGGTTGAGGTTGATTCCAAAATATATATATAGTTTGAGTTGTGATCAATACTGAGATACGTATACACTGGGTCGTGGATTGATTCAAGATAATATTTATCGATTTATTTCTGTACATCTAACTGTGGACAACTAGTTGTAGGTTACTAACGAGGACAGCTGACTTAATAAACTTAAAACATCAAAATGTATTAAAAGTTTTGTAAATATATTTTGAACATACTTTGATATATATGTATATATTGTTATAGGTTTGTGAATCAACCAGTGGCCAAGTCTTACTTCCCGACGAAGTAAAAAATCTGTGAAAGTCAGTTATAGTCCCACTTTTAAAATCTAATATTTTTGGGATGAGAATACATGCAGGTTTTATAAATAATTTACAAAATAGACACAAGTACGTGAAACTACATTCTATGGTTGAATTATCGAAATCGAATATGCCCCTTTTTATTAAGTCTGGTAATCTAAGAATTAGGAAACAGACACCCTAATTGACGTGAATCCTAAAGATAGATCTATTGGGCCTAACAAACTCCATCCAAAGTACCGGATGCTTTAGTACTTCAAAATTTATATCATATCCGAAGGGTGTCCCGGAATGATGGGGATATTCTTATATATGCATCTTGTTAATGTCGGTTACCAGGTGTTCACCATATGAATGAATTTTATCTCTATGTATGGGATGTATATTGAAATATGAAATCTTGTGGTCTATTATTATGATTTGATAATATATAGGTTAAACCTATAACTCACCAACATTTTTGTTGACGTTTTAAGCATGTTTATTCTCAGGTGATTATTAAGAGCTTCCGCTGTTGCATACTAAAATAAGGACAAGATTTGGAGTCCATGCTTGTATGATATTATGTAAAAACTGCATTCAAGAAACTTATTTTTGATATAATATATTCTTATTGTAAACCATTATGTAATGGTCGTGTGTAAACAGTATATTTTAGATTATCATTATTTGATAATCTACGTAATGCTTTTTAAACCTTTATAGATAAAATAAAGGTTATGGTCGTTTTAAAAATGAATGCAGTCTTTGAAAAACGTCTCATATAGAGGTCAAAACCTCGCGACGAAATCAATTAATATGGAACGTTTATAATCAATATGAACGGGAGATTTCAATAACAAAGGAAACTAAAATACTGATTATACTACACACTAAATAAATTAACAAAAACCACTGATCGGGAGAACTCCAACCGATACCATTACAAAATAAATGAAAAAAGAACCGCCATCGACTCACCAAAGAAGCCACCCCGACAGCCACCGGATAAAAGAAACCGGCACCTTCAACGTTACTCCAAGACCAAAGCCCATAAGTGAGAGAACGTCGCAAATGACAACACATTCCGAGCAAAAACCTGAACGAACACCCAAACAGTAACTCCGGTGAAAAAGCCGACGATCGGAAAAAAGAACCGGCCACCACCAATCTACTCCACCACCAAAATATAGAGCACTAAGCCTCAAAAACCAGCTAATAACCTGCTGCAACAACCAGAACACCTAAAAGGTGTTCGCCGCCTGATTAAAGAGAGGAAATAAGCCGGAAATAGAAACTCATGCGAGACCAAACAAAATCCGGTGAAAAAAGCAAACCACCCTGAAGCTTGAGAGAAACCCAGATCCACAGAGAAATAGCACCATAGGCCGGAGATAATCGAGAGAACGTCGATCACACAGATTCCGGCCCAAAGAGATTATCCAGAGAGATCTAGAGACTCGAAACCGCTAGAATGGAAGCCAGAAAGGGACGGCCAACAGGAAATGCTATTATTGTAAAAAAAATAGAGAAATGAAAAAGAGGTGGTGATGAAGCCGGCAAAAATTAGCCGGATCCACCACCGACGAACCAGATCTACAACAACCATGTCCAAAAGACAAAAAGGCAACCAAACAAAAACGGAACCCAAACCTGAGATAACTGTAGCAACCCGACAAAATCGTCATTGACGGCACCGTCTTCTTAGGTCCCGTTACGTGGTCATAAGTCTTTAAAACAACGTTTGACCAAAATATGTTGCATTCATTTCAAATGTGAAGATGTTTCAAAGTTTACAAAGTAGTTCAATGACTAAACATGTTACAACGTTTAAGTATAAATGAAATTTATGCGACACAATTTAAAGTAAAGTCAAAAGACGCTCCATGTATGCATGTATACTCGACATCCAAGCAAGTATCAAAATAGAGTGCGGAAGCATGTATCACTTAGCATTCAAGGACCTGAGAAAAAAATAGAAAATCTGTCAACGAAAACGTTGGTGAAATCATAGGTTTAATAAGTATATTGTATTGAACCACAAGATTTAGTATAAAGTGATTATCCAAATCGTTTACATTCCAGAAGTTGTTGTTTGTATCACGAGCACCCAATTATCAAAACTTAACTGAATAGTTCATCTGCATCATAGTGTTAGAACCTACACTATATCCCGAAAATACGTTTCATTCATCCGAATGAGGGTTCGTCAAACCCGTATCGCCACACAACATAAGTTCTCGCTTACACCCTACAAGTGTAACTAATGATAATTGGACTTGAGGATTTCGGTTCTAACTCGTACGTAGAATGTTTGTTTTCGTACTTGTGTTCACTTTGTAAAACGAAACATTTATGTTTTCTCATCCCAAGTATAAGTATAAAAGAGTAAAAGTAGGACTATGATCTCACATTGAGTGCACGAATGTAAATGTACTTCACAAAGTAAACGTGTGCAAGATTGAAAGCTAGTCTCGACCTAAACAATAGGTTGTATCAATATCGGTAAAGCATGAAGTCGGTCAAAGTGTTCAATTAGTCCTATGGCTCGTTACGACTCGATTAATATAGCATGTGAGTCAAATTGTCAAGTTTCATGCAAGATATAAGTATAAACGCAAGTTAGAACGATTGCATAAGTGTTTGGTTAATTTTGACTAAAAGTCAAACTTGGTCAAAGTCAAAGTCAAAGTTAATGGGGCCGGGTCGGGTTTTCGACCATTACACATAAAAACGTAGTCATATATAAGCATGTTGGCAAAATTTCATGTTAAACGAAGTTGCGAGTAAGCGGGAACAAAAATTGAAAAATCAAAAATTGAGTTTGGTCAGTGGGTTTCTGATCGCGAGCCCCTTCCCCTTTCAAGCTTCGCGATCGCGAAGTGGGGCATTTCATCAGCTGTTTGTTGCTTCTTGACTAGTGCATGAATTTAACTTCCATAAATCATAAATCATAAACCGTAAACATCCAAAACAAGTACCTTATATCGTTGGAAAGGTAATTTAACGAGGAATACAACTAAACACATTACATCAAACAAAAACTTCATTTTCAATAACTGAATTCTCGTCGAATGATCATTTAAATCTCGTTATTAAGGTTTGAAGTTCATAAAACGCATAAGATGATTCGGGAACTTAATACACACATATAATACGCCGTTTCGTAGGTAATTACGCATACAATACTACTAAACACTTACAAACAATATTGCAAGGCTTTTAATGCATCAAAAATCACATTCAAGGCTACCAAACCCTAACTAACAATCATAAAATCCTTAATCATGTTAATGAGGCTTTTCCAAGTCAACCTACATACCAAATTGTAGCTACTGATACTAGTAACACATTTAATACATGCACTTTTAAAATCTAACAACATATGATCAACCAAATCTCAAAATTAATCAAGTCACTTTTCAAGTTTAAGCTAGTTACATCAAAATGACAAGAACAAGCATATAAATCACATATTCATGTTAGACTTGAGCCATAGACACTAATTAACACACTTTTAAGTTTAAAAGATCAAGAACATGAAATTTAGTGTTTTTAGAAAGTTACCCAAACGAGATGAAGTTGGTATAGATTCGAAGAGGAAGATGCAAGGATTCCAAATATGTAATTTGTTTTGAAGAACACTTGCTAGATTGAATTTAGATGATGAATTTGTGTTTGAGGGTTTGAGAGCATAAAGATGGAAGTATCAAAAGTGGGAGGTGATGAATGAGTGGAGGAGGAGGAAGTTGACTAGTTGACCTAGTCATGACTTTGCCCATTTGACAACTTTGGTCCCTCAAGTTTAAATGCGGGTGCGTGAATTAACCAAATGAATTACCTTAAATATGTAGAGTAAATGAGAGATGTTATAATTAAATAACGGACTTTAAATTAAGTAAAAGGAAAGTAAACGAAAAAAGGTGGGTCATTACATTACCTACTCCTTAAAAGAAATTTCGTCCCGAAATTTAAGTAGACGTAGTAGTCGCTGTTTCTTACTCGGGATCTTGCATTGACAACTCTACGAATAAGTGAGGATACTTCATTTGCATTTGATCTTATCATTCCCAAGTAAACTCGGGTCCCCTTTTGGAATTCCAACGAACTTTGACAATCGGGATTTTGCATTATTTTAGCGTTTTGACGGAGTGGTCCACAATTTCAACCGGTTCTTTCACGAAATGAAGTTTGTCATCAATAGTAAGCTCCTCGAGAGGGATGACGAGTTCGGGTTCGGCAAAACACTTCTTCAAATTTGATACATGGAAAGTTGGATGAACGGAGCTCTATTGAGGAGGAAGATCTAAACGATAAGTAACGGTTCCAATACGCTCCAAGATTTCGAAAGGACCAATATATCGCGGATTTAGTTTTCCACGTTTCCCGAAACGGATTACTCCTTTCCAATGTGCGACTTTTAACATTACACGATCACCTACTTGGAACTCGAGATCCTTACGTCTAATGTCGGTATAGCTCTTTTGACGACTACGGGACGTCCTAAGCCTATCTCGGATTTGAATGATCTTCTCGGTTGTTTCATGAATGAGTTCGGGTTCGGTGATTTGCTTGTCGCCTACTTCGGCCCAACAAAGAGGTGAACGACATTTGCAACCATATAAAGCTTCGAAAGGTGCGGCGTTGATACTCACGTGATAACTATTGTTGTAAGAGAATTCGGCGAGAGGCGAGTGCTTTTCCCAAGATTTTCAAAAATCGATAACGCAAGCTCGTAACATATCTTCCAAAGTTTGAATTGTGCGTTTGCTTTGTCCGTCGGTTTGCGGATGGTATGCGGTGCTCATATCTAGACGTGTTCCCAACGCTTCTTGTAAGGTACGCCAAAATCTAGAAACAAAACGGCCATCTTGGTCAGAAATAATCGATAAGGGTACACCATGACGGGATACAATCTCCTTAATGTAAAGTTGTGCAAGTTTTTCCATTTTGTCAGTTTCCTTCATGGCTAGGAAGTCGGCGGATTTGGTGAGATGGTCAACAATAACCCAAATGGTATCATAACCGCCCGTCGTTTTTGGTAGTTTTGTGATAAAATTCATCGTTATCCTTTCCCACTTCCATTGTGGGATTTCGGGTTGTTGAAGTAGCCCAGATGACCTTTGATGTTCGGCTTTGACTTTAGAGCAAGTTAGGCACTTTCCAACATAAGTAGCAACGCCCCTTTTAATGTTCGGCCACCAATATTGTTCCTTGAGATCGTGGTACATCTTACCAGCACCGGAGTGAATCGAATACCTTGACTTATGGGCTTCGTCTAGAATAAGGCTTCGTAAATTCCCATAACTAGGCACCCAAATTCTTCCGGCGAAATATCGGAGTCAGATCTCCTTAACTTCGAATCGAGAGGTGAGGACGTTCAAGCGTTCGAGAGAAATGTTTTCATCCTTGAGAGCCTCATCTTGGGCTACACGAATTTGGTTATTGAGATTGGTGTGTATGGTGATGTTTAAAGCTCGGACACAAAGAGGCACCATTCTTTCCTTTTGACTTAAGGCCTCGGCTACTACATTTGCCTTTCCAGGATGGTAACGAAGCTCTCAATCGTAATCATTCAAAGTTTCAATCCACCGTCATTGTCTCATGTTTAGTTGCTTTTGATCGGAGATGTGTTGGAGGCTTTTGTGATTGGTGAAGATGGTACTTTTGGTCCCATAAAGATAGTGTCTCCACATTTTGAGTGCAAAGACAACGGCTCTGAGTTCGAGATCATGTGTCGTGTAGTTTCGTTCATGGATTTTCAATTGTCGGGAGGCATAAGCAATAACCTTCTTTCGTTGCATCAATACGCACCCAAAACCATGTTTCGAGGCATCGCAATATACAACAAAATCATCCTTGCCTTATGGAAGCGACAAGATAGGGGCGTTGGTTAACTTTTTATTCAAGATTTGAAACGCGGATTCTTGCTCGGTTGACCAAATGAATTTCCTTCCCTTGTGAGTTAACGATGTTAGAGGACGTGCAACCAAAAAGAAATTTTTGATGAACCTACGATAATACCCGTCGAGGCCTAAGAATTGTCGAATGTGAGTAGGAGTAGTAGGGGTTTCCCATTTGCTAATGGCTTCGATTTTTGCGGGATCGACTTTAAAACCTTGGTCGCTTACAACATGACCAAGAAATTGAACTTCCTTCAACCAAAATTCACACTTGGAGAATTTGTCATAGAGTCGTTCTTGTCGCAAGAGTTCAAGCACGAGTCAGAGGTGTTGTTCGTGTTCTTCTTCGCTTTTAGAATAGACCAAGATATCATCGATGAATACAATAACGAATTTATCGAGATACGGTTTGCACACGCGGTTCATAAGGTCCATGAACACCGCCAGTGCATTAGTTAGGCCAAATGGCATGACAAGGAATTCGTAACTACCATAGCGAGTCTGAAAAGCGGTTTTGGAGACATCTTCACCCTTAACCCTTAGTTGATGATAACCCGAGCGGAGATCGATTTTTGAATATACACAAGACCCTTGTAGTTGATTAAAGAGGTCGTCGATGCGTGGAAGTGGATATCGGTTCTTAACCCTCAATTTGTTTAGTTCACGATAATCGATTCACATTCGTAGGGATCCATCTTTCTTTTTAACGAATAAAATCGGAGCGCCCCATGGTGAGTGGCTAGGTTGGATAAAACCACGGTCAAGTAGTTCTTGAATTTGACTTTGTAATTCTTGCATTTCGGATGGAGCAAGTCTATACGGTGCACGTGCTATGGGTGCGGCTCCCAGAATAAGATCGATTTGAAATTCAACCGGTCGATGAGGTGGAAGACCCGACAATTCGTCGGGAAAAACATCGAAAAAGTCACTAACAATTGGCACATCAATGATATACTTCTCATCGGTCTCGACTTTCTTAACATGGGCTAGGATCGCGAAACAACCTTTACAAAGATATTTTTCAACTTTAAGGTACGAGACGAGGTTGATTCAGGTGCAACTCTTAACGCCATAGACAATCAAGGGTTCACCGTCCTCGATAGGAATTTGAATCGCTTTAAGATCATAAAGGATGTGAGATTTCATTTTGGCTAACCAATCCATACCAATTATTACGTCGAAGCTCCCTAGTTCTACAGGTATTAAGTCAATTTCAAACTCTCTACCCAATAAGTTTAACGTACACCCTCGATAAAATTTGTCGGCACTCAATAGTTTTCCATTGGCCACTTCAATGGTATAAGTAGTATCTAATGGGAGTGGTGGAGTGCTAAAAGAATGAGTCAAAGTCTTGGATACAAAACTCTTATCGACACCCGAATCGAATAAGCAAGAGACATAAGAATTGTTGAGAAGAAACGTACCCGTGACTAGTTCATTGTCCTCTCGGGCTTCCTCGGTGTTAATGTTGAAAGCTCGGCCGCGTGCATTGGGGTTAGCTTTCTTCTTTGGGCATGCGTTCTTATAATGACCCGATTGACCACATTCATAACAAACACCCGGTCTTAGTGCATTGGGCCCCCTTTGAGGAACGGGGGCGGTATTTCTACAATCGTGGGCCACATGGCCACTTATTTGACACTTGATGCAAAACGGCTTTCCACATTCACCCAAATGATGTTTGTGGCACTTGTTGCAATACGGTAAATTTCAGGCATAACCTTTCTTGCCTTCGAAAGTGAAAGGCTTTTTGGTGTAGGTGTTGTTGTTGTAGTTGCTTGATTGAGTGGCTTTCCATTTTCTTTTGTTTCCATCCGATTTATTCTCGGCCTTAGGTTCCGGTACTACGATTTCATCCACCGTTTCAATTAATTAGCGTGCCATCTTTAAAGCTTCTTGTAGGTTAGCGGGTTTGGATGACATTACCCCGTGTTTGATGCTCTTAGGAAGGCCATCCATGTAAAGTTCAACTCTTAGGGACTCGGGAGTCACAGGAGCCGGACACATTAAAGCTACCTCGGCAAACCGTTGATTATAAGCTTTGAGGTCGTTTCTGACCGCTTTTAAACTTCTTAGCTCGTTTTCGAGCCTTCGAGTCTCTTCACTCGAAAAGTATTCGGTGATCATCTTTTCTTTTAATTCAGCCCAAGAGAGGACGTGGGCTTCTTCAGTACCCACCGATTGTACGTACGTATTCCACCATGTGAGAGCGATACCGGCGAAAGTGTGGGTGGAATATTTGACCTTGTCTTGGTCCCGGCAAACGCTTATGATAAAAATGGCTTTCGATTGCTCAAACCATCGAGTGAGAGCAACCGGTCCTCCGGTCCCATCGAAAGTGTGAGGTTTGCACCCCATGGAAACTTTGTAGGAGCATCCCTCGTTTGAATTACCGGCTCCATTGTTGTTGTTGTTGTTGTTGTTGTTGTTGTTGTTGTTGTTATTATTTTTGTTGTTGGAGGAGTAACCGGCCATGGCTGCATCTACGGCGATGGCTATCATTCGTTGAAGAGCTTGTTCGGGAGTTTCATTACTTGGACCGCGACGTGGAGGCATTGTTCCTTCAAGACACAAGAATATTGTTGATTAGTACTCTCAATAATACTAATCGTGATATGGAATAAAGATAGAGAGAAATTTTCCTTGACTCGCCCTAAATTCTTTATGATATAATGTCGGAACGTCCATATGAGTCACCGTAATATAATCCCGACAATTATATTACCCTAATTCATATGTACATTCGACATTACCTCATAAGGTCAAGATGGCGTGTCAATCAAATTAAACAACGTGCGATTAAGATGAAATAGGTGTTAGATACGAATAGAAGACTTCATGAATAAATGCACAAGTAGTCAAGCAAGTCCTACTTCAAGTCTATATGCTGGTTGTATTCTAGACTCACTAATGTACCCTATGACTCGGGGTTGACACCAATGACCTCTAAATCCCTACAACCAACGCCCTGATACCATCTGTAGCGACCTGACAAAATTGTCATTGACGGCGCCGTCTACTTAGGTCCCGTTACGTGGTCATAAGTCTTTAAAACAACGTTTGACCAAAATATGTCGCATTCATTTCAAATGTGAGGATGTTTCAAAGTTTACAAAGTAGTTCAATGACTAAACATGTTACAACATTTAAGTACAAACCTATGCGACACAATCAAAAGTAAAGTCAAAAGACGCTCCATGTATGCATGTATACTCGACATCCAAGCAAGTATCAAAATAGAGTGCGGAAGCATGTATCACTTAGCATTCAAGGATCTGAGAAAAACATAGAAAATTTGTCAATGAAAACGTTGGTGAAATCATAGGTTTAGTAAGTATATTGTATTGAACCACAAGATTTAGTATAAAGTGATTATCTAAATCGTTTACATTCCAAAAGTTGTTGTTTGTATCACGAGCACCCAATTATCAAGACTTAACTGAATAGTACCTCTGCATCATAGTGTTAGAACCTACACTATATCCCGAAAATACGTTTCATTCATCCGAATGAGGGTTCGTCAAACCCGTATGGCCACACAACATAAGTTCTCGCTTACACCCTACAAGTGTAACTAATGATAATTGGACTTGAGGATTTCTGTTCTAACTCGTACGTAGAATGTTTGTTTTCATACTTGTGTTCACTTTGTAAAATGAAACGTTTATGTTTTCTCATCCCAAGTATAAGTATAAAAGAGTAAAAGTGGGACTATGATCTCACATTGAGTGCACGAATGTAAATGTACTTCACAAAGTAAACGTGTGCAAGAATGAAAGCTAGTCTTGACCTAAACAATAGGTTGTATCAATATCGGTAAAGCATGAAGTCGGTCAAAGTGTTCAGTTAGTCATATGGCTCGTTACGACTCGATTAATATAGCATGTGAGTCAAATTGTCAAGTTTCATGCAAGATATAAGTATAAACGCAAGTTAGAATGATTGCATAAGTGTTTGGTTAAGTTTGACTAAGAGTAAAATTTGGTCAAAGTCAACGGGGTCAGGTCGGGTTTCTGACCATTACACATAAAAATGTAGTCATATATAAGCATGTTGGCAAAATTTCATGTTAAACGGAGTTGCGAGTAAGCGGGAACAAAAATTGAAAAATCAAAAATTGAGTTTGGTCAGGGGGTTTATCGCGATCGCGAGCCCCTTCCCCTTTCAAGCTTCGCGATCGCGAAGTGGGGCATTTC
This sequence comes from Rutidosis leptorrhynchoides, assembly GCF_046630445.1. NCBI lineage: Eukaryota > Viridiplantae > Streptophyta > Magnoliopsida > Asterales > Asteraceae > Rutidosis > Rutidosis leptorrhynchoides. The sequence goes on along the minus strand of NC_092341.1, from coordinate 19,861,772 downwards.
AGCAGCTGTTTGCTGCTTCTTGACTAGTGCACGAATTTAACTTTCATAAATCATAAATCATAAACCGTAAACATCCAAAACAAGTATCTTATATCGTTGAAAAGGTAATTTAACGAGGAATACAACTAAACACATTTGATCAAACAAAATCATCATTTTCAATAACCGAATTCTCGTCAAATGATCATTTAAAGCTCGTTATCAAGGTTTCAAGTTCATAAAACGCATAAGATGATTCGGGAACTTAATACACACATATAATACGCCGTTTCATAGGTAATTACGCATACAATACTACTAAACACTTACAAATAACATTGCAAGGCTTTTAATGCATCAAAAATCACATTCAAGGCTACCAAACCCTAACTAACAATCATAAAATCCTTAATCATGTTAATGAGGCTTTTTCAAGTCAACCTACATACCAAATTGTAGCTAGTGATACTAGTAACACATTTAATACATGCACTTTTAAGGTGACAACCCAGAAATTTCCTACTAAATTTAAACTTTAATCTTTATATGTTTCCGACACGATAAGCAAAGTTGTTAAGTTAAATCTCAAAAATTTAAACTGCGTTCATACATTCATTTAACCTTGATCAAATTCTGACGATTCACGAACCATTATAATTGGATAGGAATATATACGTGTATATATATATGTGTATATATTATAACTTGAAAACGTTAACAACGTATTAGTTTACATGATCGTAATTGTCTACGGAATTAAAAGATAATATCAAATTATTGATTTATCAAGTTACATTGTGATATGATTACGGGTCTTTGTTGAGAGGTCCACTTTGATTTACGAAACCTTTTCTTTTTAACGGTATTCGTAATAAATGGTAAAGTAATTTACAAGTAAGAACAAATGTGTCAATTGATGAAGGTTAGACAAAATTTAGTGGAGAACTGGATTTCATAATATTCGACTGATCTATTTTCAAACGTATGAAAACGATTTCAAAAACTAAGTTATTGTAATCTATTATTTATAAAGGTAAATTGATTATATAGAATTAGAAGAATTTAAGTAAAGCTTTATATTATAAAAATATATATATACAGTGTTTCAAAAACGTAAACGTGATACGACATAGCAAATTCTATTATTTAAATGATTATATATAATAATCTTTGAAATATAATTAGTTTTGAAAAACTAAATTTTATATTATTAAATAAATATTTCAAACATATAAATTATGTATAAATTTATAATTCTAAATGAATATATATATATATATATATATATATATATATATATATATATATATATATATATATATATATATATATATATATATATATATATATTAACTTAGTCATAAAACGTTTTGATTTAAACTAATATTATTAAATATGCTTTGATAAATAACGAGGCGTTGATTTTAAGAAGCAAATGACCATAACACTCAAAAGTATAAGTTCCACTTCAATTAATATAATTATTGGTGAAATAAGTCTAATTATTGATAAAGGTACACGTCGCGAAACGTAAAGTACAAGTTTTCTAAGCGTACGAAAGGGCGTTCGAAAAACCAGAACCGATACGTAAGTCGAGCGTCAACGTACAATTCATCGGTGCTAAAATTGCAAATAAACTATGCACGAGAATATAATATAATATTTAATTAATTCTAAAGATTAAATATATAATTATATATATATTAGTTAATGTGTCGGCAGCGATAGATTATGGAATGTAGGCTGGATACATGGATCATGCGATCGCATGAGTCCACCACACAAACCTCATGCGATCGCATGAGGGGTTGGTGTAGTGACCTGAACTTTTCCATGTTTATATATATTAATTGAGATTGATATTTACATGATTAAATGTTTCCAACAAGTTAAACAATCAAACTTGTTAAGACTTGATTAATTGAAATATGTTTCATATAGACAATTGACCACCCAAGTTGACCGGTGATTCACGAACGTTAAAACTTGTAAAAACTATATGATGACATATATATGGATATATATATATATATAGTTAACATGATACTATGATAAGTAAACATATCATTAAGTATATTAACAATGAACTACATGTGTAAAAACAAGACTACTAACTTAATGATTATTAAACGAGACATATATGTAACGATTATCGTTGTAAAAACATTTAATGTATATATATCATATTAAGAGATATTCATACATGATAATATCATGATAATATAATAATTTAAAATCTCATTTGATATTATAAACATTGGGTTAACAACATTTAACAAGATCGTTAACCTAAAGGTTTCAAAACAACACCTACATGTAACGACTAACGATGACTTAACGACTCAGTTAAAATGTATATACATGTAGTGTTTTAATATGTATTTATACACTTTTGAAAGACTTCAATACACTTATCAAAATACTTCTACTTAACAAAAATGCTTACAATTACATCCTCGTTCAGTTTCATCAACAATTCTACTCGTATGCACCCGTATTCGTACTCGTACAATACACAGCTTTTAGATGTATGTACTATTGGTATATACACTCCAATGATCAGCTCTTAGCAGCCCATGTGAGTCACCTAACACATGTGGGAACCATCATTTGGCAACTAGCATGAAATATCTCATAAAATTATAAAAATATGAGTAATCATTCATGACTTATTTACATGAAAACAAAATTACATATCCTTTATATCTAATCCATACACCAACGACCAAAAACACCTACAAACACTTTCATTCTTCAATTTTCTTCATCTAATTGATCTCTCTCAAGTTCTATCTTCAAGTTCTAAGTGTTCTTCATAAATTCTACAAGTTCTAGTTACATAAAATCAAGAATACTTTCAAGTTTGTTAGCTCACTTCCAATCTTGTAAGGTGATCATCCAACCTCAAGAAATCTTTGTTTCTTACAGTAGGTTATCATTCTAATATAAGGTAATAATCATATTCAAACTTTGGTTCAATTTCTATAACTATAACAATCTTATTTCAAGTGATGATCTTACTTGAACTTGTTTTCGTGTCATGATTCTGCTTCAAGAACTTCGAGCCATCCAAGGATCCGTTGAAGCTAGATCCATTTTTCACTTTTCCAGTAGGTTTATCCAAGGAACTTAAGGTAGTAATGATGTTCATAACATCATTCGATTCATACATATAAAGCTATCTTATTCGAAGGTTTAAACTTGTAATCACTAGAACATAGTTTAGTTAATTCTAAACTTGTTCGCAAACAAAAGTTAATCCTTCTAACTTGACTTTTAAAATCAACTAAACACATGTTCTATATCTATATGATATGCTAACTTAATGATTTAAAACCTGGAAACACGAAAAACACCGTAAAACCGGATTTACGCCGTCGTAGTAACACCGCGGGCTGTTTTGGGTTAGTTAATTAAAAACTATGATAAACTTTGATTTAAAAGTTGTTATTCTGAGAAAATGATTTTTATTATGAACATGAAACTATATCCAAAAATTATGGTTAAACTCAAAGTGAAAGTATGTTTTCTAAAATGGTCATCTAGACGTCGTTCTTTCTACTGAAATGACTACCTTTACAAAAACGACTTGTAACTTATTTTTCCGACTATAAACCTATACTTTTTCTATTTAGATTCATAAAATTGAGTTCAATATGAAACCATAGCAATTTGATTCACTCAAAACGGATTTAAAATGAAGAAGTTATGGGTAAAACAAGATTGGATAATTTTTCTCATTTTAGCTACGTGAAAATTGGTAACAAATCTATTCCAACCATAACTTAATCAACTTGTATTGTATATTATGTAATCTTGAGATACCATAGACACGTTTACAATGTTTCGACCTATCATGTCGACACATCTATATATATTTCGGAACAACCATAGACACTCTATATGTGAATGTTGGAGTTAGCTATACAGGGTTGAGGTTGATTCCAAAATATATATAGTTTGAGTTGTGATCAATACTGAGATACGTATACACTGGGTCGTGGATTGATTCAAGATAATATTTATCGATTTATTTCTGTACATCTAACTGTGGACAACTAGTTGTAGGTTACTAACGAGGACAGCTGACTTAATAAACTTAAAACATCAAAATATATTAAAAGTGTTGTAAATATATTTTGAACATACTTTGATATATATGTATATATTGTTATAGGTTCGTGAATCAACCAGTGGCCAAGTCTTACTTCCCGACGAAGTAAAAATCTGTGAAAGTGAGTTATAGTCCCACTTTTAAAATCTAATATTTTTGGGATGAGAATACATGCAGGTTTTATAAATGATTTACAAAATAGACACAAGTACGTGAAACTACATTCTATAGTTGAATTATCGAAATCGAATATGCCCCTTTTTATTAAGTCTGGTAATCTAAGAATTAGGGAACAGACACCCTAATTGACGCGAATCCTAAAGATAGATCTATTGGGCCTAACAAACCCCATCCAAAGTATCGGATGCTTTAGTACTTCGAAATTTATATCATATCCGAAGGGTGTCCCGGAATGATGGGGATATTCTTATATATGCATCTTGTTAATGTCGGTTACCAGGTGTTCACCATATGAATAATTTTTATCTCTATGTATGGGATGTATATTGAAATATGAAATCTTGTGGTCTATTGTTACAATTTGATATATATAGGTTAAACCTATAACTCACCAACATTTTTGTTGACGTTTAAAGCATGTTTATTCTCAGGTGAATACTAAGAGCTTCCGCTGTTGCATACTAAAATAAGGACAAGATTTGGAGTCCATGTTTGTATGATACTGTGTAAAAAATGCATTCAAGAAACTGATTTCGATGTAACATATTTGTATTGTAAACCATTATGTAATGGTCGTGTGTAAACAGGATATTTTAGATTATCATTATTTGATAATCTACGTAAAGCTTTTTAAACCTTTATTTATGAAATAAAGGTTATGGTTTGTTTTAAAAATGAATGCAGTCTTTGAAAAATGTCTCATATAGAGGTCAAAACCTCGCAACGAAATCAATTAATATGGAACGTTTTTAATCAATAAGAACGGGACATTTCAGTTGGTATCAGAGCGTTGGTCTTAGAGAACCAGAATTTTGCATTATTGTATCTTATCGAGTTTGTTAGGATGCATTAGTGAGTCTGGACTTCGACCATGTTTACTTGAAAAATGATTGCTTAACAAATTTTGTTGGAAACTATATATTTTTAACATGTGAATATTATGTGATATATTAATCTCTTAACGCGTTTGATATTATGTGATAGATGTCTACCTCTAGAACAAGTCCCATTGACTCACCTAATAATAATGAAGAGTCAAATGTAAATTGGAATGATTCGTGGACTGATTCACAAGTTCTCGAAGAGGAACCGGAAGAAGAGTCGGAACCAGAAGAAGAATCGGAACCGGAAGAAGAATCGGAACCGGATGAAGAAATAGAACCGGTGGGGGAAATAATAAAACGGTTGAGTAAAAAAAATCCTCAACCAACCGACCAAGGTTAATTATGGTCAATGGTGTTTCCGCTAAGGAAGCAAAATATTGGGAGGATTACCAATTCTCTGATGAATCGGATTCTGACGAGAATTCCGATGATGTTATAGAAATTACCCCAACTGAATTTAAAAAGGCAAAAGAAAATAATAAGGGAAAGGGCATAAAAATAGAGAAATCTAATTCCAACCCCGATGAACTTTATATGTATCGTCAACCCCCGAAGTCCTTAAGTTGTAACAATGACCCGGGAACCTCTAAACAACCAGGTTTTTCTAAACCAATGTGGAAAACGACGGCTCGTATTAGGGTAACATCATATATCCCTAGAAACTTGGCAAAACGAACCAAAACCGAAGAAGAAGAAACAAGCGAGTCGGAATAAGATAGTTGTATTCGTGTGGTGTAATATATGTAATATAGTGTGCTTATGCTTTATGATATATGTAAAAATTGCTTGTATTAATAAGTTTTTTTTTTTATGAATCTAACTCTTGTCTATTTTACAGTATAAAAACACAAAATGGATAGACAACCCAATATTTTAAGAGACCTACCCGGAGACATGATTGATGAAATCTTGTCTAGAGTCGGTCAGAATTCTTCGGCACAACTATTTAAGGCGAGATCAGTTTGTAAGACATTCGAAGAACGTTCCAAGAATGCCTTGGTTTATAAAAGGCTTTCGTTCAAAAGATGGGGGATATCACATTGGGAAATCCATAAGTTACGATGTGTTTACTTTGACGCATATATTGCGGGGAACCCAAATGCTATTTTACGCAATGGGTTAAGAAATTATTTTGGCTCAATATATCTGAATATTGGACTTCGTGATTTAGAAAAAGCGGCTAACATGCAACATAAAGAAGCATGTTATGCTTACGGATTAGTAATGTTCGCTTCTCACCAAAGTGAGAACAAGAACATCGGCCTACAACTATTAAACAAAACGTTCCCACAAGTGACAGAGTCGGTAATTGGGGTAAGAAATGAGGTTTTTAGATTGTTACGGGACTGTTGGACATTACGTATCCCTCGTCCCTTTGACGACGTTACAACACGCTGTCTTATCAACGGCCATAACGGTTATGTTCCACAAGACCAAGGATGGGAAGTAGTCCTAGTAAAACCAGAATGCATGACTTGTTTCTGGACGTATGAATTACGTGTCTTTATTGCCTTTGCTGAACGACTTGTGTACTAGCTAGAATTATCTTCACAAATATCTTGTATCAAAGTTATTGTGTGCTATATTTCATGCTTTATGTAAAATAAGCGGTATTGTAAGTTTGTAAAATATTGTATAAAAGTTTGAACGCGAAATATTATTATAATCAGTTTTTCATATAGAATTGTAGTAGTTGAATTGTATATTAGCTACTAAGTATGAACTTAACGGGTAGGTACTACCCGAATTTAAACTTATAAAACGCTAATATGAAGAAAAAGCTTTTATAAATGAGTTCATATTATGCTACAAAATACTATTAACTACTCTTAATATTCTGTATGATTAACTTGTTCCATTTGACTATTTTGAAGGAAATGGCACCGACTACTCGACACACCGTGAATATGAATGAAGAGGAATTCCGTACTTTTCTAACTTCAAACATAGCCGCAGTACAGGCTGCGCTACATACCAACAATAACCTTGGATCTAGCAGTACAGGAAATCGTGTAGGATGCACCTACAAAGAATTCACTGCCTGCAAACCTTTGGAATTTGATGGAACCGAAGGACCGATCGGATTGAAACGGTGGACCGAGAAGGTCGAATCGGTGTTTGCCATAAGTAAGTGTACTGAAGAGGACAAAGTAAAGTACGCTACGCATACCTTCACAGGTTCTGCGTTAACATGGTGGAATACCTATCTAGAGCAAGTGGGACAAGACGATGCGTACGCAAAACCGTGGTCAGCATTCAAGCACTTGATGAACGAGAAGTACCGTCCCAGAACCGAGGTCAATAAGCTCAAGACAGAACTTAGAGGGTTACGAACCTAAGGATTTGATATTACCACATACGAAAGACGATTCACAGAATTGTGCCTATTGTGTCCGGGAGCATTCGAAGATGAGGAAGAGAAGATCGACGCGTTTATGAAAGGATTACCGGAAAGAATCCAAGAAGATATAAGTTCACACGAGCCCGCCTCCATACAACAGGCATGTAGAATGGCTCACAAACTAGTGAACCAGATTGAAGAAAGAATTAAAGAACAGACTGCTGAAGAGGCCAATGTGAAGCAAGTCAAAAGAAAGTGGGAGGAAAACGGTGATAAGAATCACCAATACAACAACAACAGCAATTACAACAATAATCGCAAGAATTATCCCAACAATCGCAACATCAATCGCAACTACAACAAACGGCCCAATAACAACAACAACAACAACAACAACAACAACAACAACTACAACAATCATCCCAACAACAATAATAACCGCAACAACAATAACAATCAGAAGCAGCTATGCCAAAGGTGTGAAAAGTATCACTCGGGGTTCTGCACCAAATTTTGCAACAAGTGTAAAAGAAATGGTCATAGCGCGGTGAAGTGTGAGGTCTACGGACCAGGGGTTAATAGAACGAAAGGAACAAATGGTGTCGGAACGAGTAATGGCGGAGCAAGTAGTGTCGGAGCAAGTTATGCCAATGTAGTTTGTTATAAATGTGGAAAACCGGGCCACATTATTAGAAATTGCCCGAACCAGGAGAACACGAATGGACAAGGCCGCGGAAGAGTTTTCAATATTAATGTGGCAGAGGCACAAGAAGACCCGGAGCTTGTTACGGGTACGTTTCTTATTGACAATAAATCTGCTTACGTTTTATTTGATTCGGGTGTGGATAGAAGCTATATGAGTAGAGATTTTTGTGCTAAATTAAGTTGTCCATTGACGCCTTTGGATAGTAAATTTTTACTCGAATTAGCAAATGGTAAATTAATTTCAGCAGATAATATATGTCGGAATCGAGAAATTAAACTGGTTAGCGAAACATTTAAGATTGATTTGATACCAGTAGAGTTAGGGAGTTTTGATGTGATAATCGGTATGGACTGGTTGAAAGAAGTGAAAGCAGAGATCATTTGTTACAAAAATGCAATTCGCATTATACGAGAAAAAGGAAAACCCTTAATGGTGTACGGAGAAAAGGGCAACACGAAGCTACATCTTATTAGTAATTTGAAGGCACAAAAACTAATAAGAAAAGGTTGCTATGCTGTTCTAGCACACGTCGAGAAAGTACAAACTGAAGAAAAGAGCATCAATGATGTTCCCATTGCAAAAGAATTTCCCGATGTATTTCCGAAAGAATTACCGGGATTACCCCCACATCGATCCGTTGAATTTCAAATAGATCTTGTACCAGGAGCTGCACCAATAGCTCGTGCTCCTTACAGACTCGCACCCAGCGAGATGAAAGAACTGCAAAGCCAATTACAAGAACTTTTAGAGCGTGGTTTCATTCAACCAAGCACATCACCGTGGGGAGCTCCTGTTTTGTTTGTCAAGAAGAAAGATGGTACATTCAGGTTGTGTATCGACTACCGAGAGTTGAACAAACTTACCATCAAGAACCGCTACCCACTACCGAGAATCGACGACTTATTTGATCAACTACAAGGCTCGTCTGTTTATTCAAAGATTTACTTACGTTCCGGGTATCATCAAATGCGGGTGAAAGAAGATGATATTCCAAAGACTGCTTTCAGAACACGTTACGGTCATTACGAGTTTATGGTCATGCAGTTTGTTTTAACTAATGCACCAGCTGTGTTCATGGGCCTTATGAACCGAGTGTGTGGACCATACCTTGACAAGTTTGTCATTGTTTTCATTGATGACATACTTATTTACTCAAAGAATGACCAAGAACATGGTGAACATTTGCGAAAGGTGTTAGAAGTATTGAGGAAGGAAGAATTGTACGCTAAGTTTTCAAAGTGTGCATTTTGGTTGGAAGAAGTTCAATTCCTCGGTCACATAGTGAACAAAGAAGGTATTAAGGTGGATCCGGCAAAGATAGAAACTGTTGAAAAGTGGGAAACCCCGAAAACTCCGAAACACATACGCCAGTTTTTAGGACTAGCTGGTTACTACAGAAGGTTCATCCAAGACTTTTCCAGAATAGCAAAACCCTTGACTGCATTAACGCATAAAGGGAAGAAATTTGAATGGAATGATGAACAAGAGAAAGCGTTTCAGTTATTGAAGAAAAAGCTAACTACGGCACCTATATTGTCATTGCCTGAAGGGAATGATGATTTTGTGATTTATTGTGACGCATCAAAGCAAGGTCTCGGTTGTGTATTAATGCAACGAACGAAGGTGATTGCTTATGCGTCTAGACAATTGAAGATTCATGAACAAAATTATACGACGCATGATTTGGAATTAGGCGCGGTTGTTTTTGCATTAAAGACTTGGAGGCACTACTTATATAGGGTCAAAAGTATTATATATACCGACCACAAAAGTCTTCAACACATATTTAATCAGAAACAACTGAATATGAGGCAGCGTAGGTGGATTGAATTGTTGAATGATTACGACTTTGAGATTCGTTACCACCCGGGAAAGGCAAATGGGGTAGCCGATGCCTTGAGCAGGAAGGACAGAGAACCCATTCGAGTAAAATCTATGAATATAATGATTCATAATAACCTTACTACTCAAATAAAGGAGGCGCAACAAGGAGTTTTAAAAGAGGGAAATTTAAAGGATGAAATACCCAAGGTTGAAATTGCACGTGAGAAGTTAAAAGCAGCCAGAGACCGACAAAAGATGTATGCTGTCCTGCGACATTTAATGTAGGTGATCGTGTTTATCTGAAAGTTTCGCCATGGAAAGGGGTGATCAGATTTGGTAAACGTAGTAAACTAGCACCGAGGTTTATTGGGCCATTTCCGATCAAAGAAATTTTGAATGATCAGACTGTTGTTTTAGATCTTCCATCAGAGTTAGCAGGAATACACAACACGTTCAACGTGTGCTATCTGAGAAAGTGCAAAGTGGATGATGAAAGTCAGATTCTTCCGTTGAAGGATTTGAAAGTTGATTTGACTAAGAAATTAGTGGAAGAACCGGTGAGAATAGTGGACAAGAAAGTCACAAAGCTAAGAAAGAAACAGATTCCTATGGTGTTAGTGGAATGGCGGCACAGTTTAGGTTCTAACTTGACGTGGAAAATTGAGGAGTTAATTAGGGCGCACTATACCCATTTGTTTGACCTTGACCAGGTTCCGAGGACGGAATCTTCTTAATGGGGGTAGATTTGTAACATCCTCAATCGGGCCTAACTGTAAGATTACTATTTTTTGCCCTTAAGTTAGTAATGTGTTACTATATGCTTTTATTTTTTATTTAATATTTATTATTATTTAATGATGTAGTTAGGACCAGTTTGTGACAAGGGTCACAGAACAGGTTTGTTTACCTAATTTAGACTCCGTTTGGGTTGCCAAATGATGTACGAAAGATATCAGATAACTGATAAATACCTGGTATAGGGCTGAAAGGATTTGGGTACCAAAATTTGGAGATATGAGAGAAATGGTACTTAGAGAAGCTCATAAAACCAGATACTCAATACATCCTGGAACGGGGAAGATGTACAAGGATCTCAAGAAACATTTTTGGTGGCCGGGTATGAAAGCCGATGTTGCTAAATACGTAGGAGAATGTTTGACGTGTTCTAAGGTCAAAGCTGAGCATCAGAAACCATCAGGTCTACTTCAACAACCCGAAATCCCGGAATGGAAATGGGAAAACATTACCATGGATTTCATCACTAAATTGCCAAGGACTGCAAGTGGTTTTGATACTATTTGGGTAATAGTTGATCTTCTCACCAAATCAGCACACTTCCTGCCAATAAGAGAAGATGACAAGATGGAGAAGTTAGCACGACTGTATTTGAAGGAAGTCGTCTCCAGACATGGAATACCAATCTCTATTATCTCTGATAGGGATGGTAGATTTATTTCAAGATTCTGGCAGACATTACAGCAAGCATTAGGAACTCGTCTAGACATGAGTACTGCCTATCATCCACAAACTGATGGGCAGAGTGAAAGGACGATACAAACGCTTGAAGACATGCTACGTGCATGTGTTATTGATTTCGGAAACAGTTGGGATCGACATCTACCGTTAGCAGAATTTTCCTACAACAACAGCTACCATTCAAGCATTGAGATGGCGCCGTTTGAAGCACTTTATGGTAGAAAGTGCAGGTCTCCGATTTGTTGGAGTGAAGTGGGGGATAGACAGATTACAGGTCTGGAGATAATACAAGAAACTACCGAGAAGATCATCCAAATTCAACAACGGTTGAAAACCGCCCAAAGTCGACAAAAGAGCTACGCTGACATTAAAAGAAAAGATATAGAATTTGAAATTGGAGAGATGGTCATGCTTAAAGTTGCACCTTGGAAAGGCGTTGTTCGATTTGGTAAACGAGGGAAATTAAATCCAAGGTATATTGGACCATTCAAGATTATTGATCGTGTCGGACCAGTAGCTTACCGACTTGAGTTACCTCAACAACTCGCGGCTGTACATAACACTTTCCACGTCTCGAATTTGAAGAAATGTTTTGCTAAAGAAGATCTCACTATTCCGTTAGATGAAATCCAAATCAACGAAAAACTTCAATTCATCGAAGAACCCGTCGAAATAATGGATCGTGAGGTTAAAAGACTTAAGCAAAACAAGATACCAATTGTTAAGGTTCGATGGAATGCTCGTAGAGGACCCGAGTTCACCTGGGAGCGTGAAGATCAGATGAAGAAGAAATACCCGCATCTATTTCCAGAAGATTCGTCAACACCTTCAACAGCTTAAAATTTCGGGACGAAATTTATTTAACGGGTAGGTACTGTAGTGACCCGAACTTTTCCATGTTTATATATATTAATTGAGATTGATATTTACATGATTAAATGTTTCCAACAAGTTAAACAATCAAACTTGTTAAGACTTGATTAATTGAAATATGTTTCATATAGACAATTGACCACCCAAGTTGACCGGTGATTCACGAACGTTAAAACTTGTAAAAACTATATGATGACATATATATGGATATATATATAGTTAACATGATACTATGATAAGTAAACATATCATTAAGTATATTAACAATGAACTACATATGTAAAAACAAGACTACTAACTTAATGATTATTAAACGAGACATATATGTAACGATTATCGTTGTAAAAACATTTAATGTATATATATCATATTAAGAGATATTCATACATGATAATATCATGATAATATAATAATTTAAAATCTCATTTGATATTATAAACATTGGGTTAACAACATTTAACAAGATCGTTAACCTAAAGGTTTCAAAACAACACTTACATGTAACGACTAACGATGACTTAACGACTCAGTTACAATGTATATACATGTAGTGTTTTAATATGTATTTATACACTTTTGAAAGACTTCAATACACTTATCAAAATACTTCTACTTAACAAAAATGCTTACAATTACATCCTCGTTCAGTTTCATCAACAATTCTACTCGTATGCACCCGTATTCGTACTCGTACAATACACAGCTTTTAGATGTATGTACTATTGGTATATACACTCCAATGATCAGCTCTTAGCCGCCCATGTGAGTCACCTAACACATGTGGGAACCATCATTTGGCAACTAGCATGAAATATCTCATAAAATTACAAAAATATGAGTAATCATTCATGACTTATTTACATGAAAACAAAATTACATATCCTTTATATCTAATCCATACACCAACGACCAAAAACACCTACAAACACTTTCATTCTTCAATTTTATTCATCTAATTGATCTCTCTCAAGTTCTATCTTCAAGTTCTAAGTGTTCTTCATAAATTCTACAAGTTCTAGTTACATAAAATCAAGAATACTTTCAAGTTTGTTAGCTCACTTCCAATCTTGTAAGGTGATCATCCAACCTCAAGAAATCTTTGTTTCTTACAGTAGGTTATCATTCTAATACAAGGTAATAATCATATTCAAACTTTGGTTCAATTTCTATAACTATAACAATCTTATTTCAAGTGATGATCTTACTTGAACTTGTTTTCGTGTCATGATTCTGCTTCAAGAACTTCGAGCCATCCAAGGATCCGTTGAAGCTAGATCCATTCTTCTCTTTTCCAGTAGGTTTATCCAAGGAACTTAAGGTAGTAATGATTTTCATAACATCATTCGATTCATACATATAAAGCTATCTTATTCGAAGGTTTAAACTTGTAATCACTAGAACATAGTTTAGTTAATTCTAAACTTGTTCGCAAACAAAAGTTAATCCTTCTAACTTGACTTTTAAAATCAACTAAACACATGTTCTATATCTATATTATATGCTAACTTAATGATTTAAAACCTGGAAACACGAAAAACACCGTAAAACCGGATTTACGCCGTCGTAGTAACACCGCGGGCTGTTTTGGGTTAGTTAATTAAAAAATATGATAAACTTTGATTTAAAAGTTGTTATTCTGAGAAAATGATTTTTATTATGAACATGAAACTATATCCAAAAATTATGGTTAAACTCAAAGTGGAAGTATGTTTTCTAAAATGGTCATCTAGACGTCGTTCTTTCGACTGAAATGACTACCTTTACAAAAACGACTTGTAACTTATTTTTCCGACTATAAACCTATACTTTTTCTGTTTAGATTCATAAAATAGAGTTCAATATGAAACCATAGCAATTTGATTCACTCAAAACGGATTTAAAATTAAGAAGTTATGGTTAAAACAAGATTGGATAATTTTTCTCATTTTAGCTACGTGAAAATTGGTAATAAATCTATTCCAACCATAACTTAATCAACTTGTATTGTATATTATGTAATCTTGAGATACCATAGACATGTATACAATGTTTCGACCTATCATGTCGACACATCTATATATATTTCAGAACAACCATAGACACTCTATATGTGAATGTTGGAGTTAGCTATACAGGGTTGAGGTTGATTCCAAAATATATATAGTTTGAGTTGTGATCAATACTGAGATACGTATACACTTGGTCGTGGATTGATTCAAGATAATATTTATCGATTTATTTCTGTACATCTAACTGTGGACAACTAGTTGTAGGTTACTAACGAGGACAGCTGACTTAATAAACTTAAAATTTCAAAATATATTAAAAGTGTTGTAAATATATTTTGAACATACTTTGATATATATGTATATATTGTTATAGGTTCGTGAATCAACCAGTGGCCAAGTCTTACTTCCCGACGAAGTAAAAATATGTGAAAGTGAGTTATAGTCCCACTTTTAAAATCTAATATTTTTGGGATGAGAATACATGCAGGTTTTATAAATGATTTACAAAATAGACACAAGTACGTGAAACTACATTCTATGGTTGAATTATCGAAATCGAATATGCCCCTTTTTATTAAGTCTGGTAATCTAAGAATTAGGGAACAGACACCCTAATTGACGCGAATCCTAAAGATAGATCTATTGGGCCTAACAAACCCCATCCAAAGTATCGGATGCTTTAGTACTTCGAAATTTATATCATATCCGAAGGGTGTCCCGGAATGATGGGGATATTCTTATATATGCATCTTGTTAATGTCGGTTACCAGGTGTTCACCATATGAATGATTTTTATCTCTATGTATGGGATGTATATTGAAATATGAAATCTTGTGGTCTATTGTTACAATTTGATATATATAGGTTAAACCTATAACTCACCAACATTTTTGTTGACGTTTAAAGCATGTTTATTCTCAGGTGAATACTAAGAGCTTCCGCTGTTGCATACTAAAATAAGGACAAGATTTGGAGTCCATGTTTGTATGATACTGTGTAAAAACTGCATTCAAGAAACTGATTTCGATGTAACATATTTGTATTGTAAACCATTATGTAATGGTCGTGTGTAAACAGGATATTTTAGATTATCATTATTTGATAATCTACGTAAAGCTTTTTAAACCTTTATTTATGAAATAAAGGTTATGGTTTGTTTTAAAAATGAATGCAGTCTTTGAAAAATGTCTCATATAGAGGTCAAAACCTCGCAACGAAATCAATTAATATGGAACGTTTTTAATCAATAAGAACGGGACATTTCAGTTGGTGGCAGCCACATTCCTATAAATTGCGCGATTTGAGATTCAGTTTTCATTTTATTTCCATCTATCTATCCTAAGTACTCCGTAAATAATTATTATTATTATTATTATTATTATTATTATTATTATTATTATTATTATTATTATTATTATTATTATTATTATTATTATTATTATTATTATTATTATTATTATTTATATTATTATTATTAAGATTATTATTATAAATTTTAATCTTAGTATTATTAGTATTAGTATTATACATAAAATACTACGACGAGGTTCTGTCCAGGTATTTTCAAAATGGGTTTTTCGAGCGGGATAGAGCTAAGGAAATTATGGGTTATAGCTATGGAGGTTATGGGTAATGTTCATAGGGTATGCTCATGAGGTCAAACTAGTGTTTATCATTTCCGTTGCGTCTACGTACTTTCCTGCAATATTGAATCTCAATATTGATACGTGAGCACTCATAACTTAACTTTTATATATTAATAGTGTATCCCTGAGTAGTGCTCGCGTATATATAATTATGCATGCTTGTATGTTTAATTTTTGTCGTTAGATAGTTATGATAAATCACGAATTTGATATATATGTGATTGAGATAAGGTATATGATATGCATGTCGTTGGAAAGCTGGCGAAAAATTAATAACTTTTCATTTAGAAAGCGTATGATTTCGATGAACGATTTAAAAGATATAGTCAACTGAATGATCATTAATCTTAGTATTATTAAAAATGATTATTATTATTACTATCGTCGTTATTATCGTCATTATTATTATTATTATCTAATTATCATTACTACTATCGTTATCAATATAAATATTGTCATTAAAATTATTATTATTATTATTAATACTATCATTATTATCACTAAGTTTATTATTATTATTATTATTATTATTATTATTATTATTATTATTATTATTATTATTATTATTATAATTATTAGTATTATCATTAGTATCATTAGTATTATTATAATAATTATTATTATTATCATTATCATTAAAACTAATATTAGTGTCATCCAATTATTATGATTACTATTATTATCATTATTATGAATGCGATATAAAAGAGGATTAAAAGCTATTAAACAAATCGATTAGGAAATAATGAGTATGAGTATCATGATGAAATTAAAATATGATAAGATATTGAAAAATATCATTTTCATTATTTTTAACATTATTATTATTATTAAAAGTATTATTAATATTAAAACTATCATTTTTTTACTAAAATTATTATTTTAATAGAAATATCATTGTTATTATAAAAAAAAAATTTTATTATCATTTTAGTATTATTATTAATAAAAATTATCATTTTGAATAGAATTATTATTTTAATAAAATATTATTATTATTACAGTTAATATTAAAAAGTATCGTTATTATTAAGATTATCATGATTATAATTATCATTTTATCATAATTAATATCATCTTTAGTAAATATAAATATTGCTTTTATTATTATTAGTAGAATAATAATAATTATTATTATTACAAAATAATACAACTTTTACTTATTATTGTTATTATCGATATTATTTTAGCAAACAAATATGTGATACAAATATATTTTTACCACACGTAATATAATTATATTAAGAATATATATCACTATATTTTTAAGTGAATTTTATAAATTTTATATCTTAAGATATATAAAAGTTATTTTTATCATATATAAATTTTAATATAAATTTTTATTAATAAATGACTTGTATTATTTACTCTAATAAAACCTGATAAATATATTTAAATATATAAAACGACTATATTTAAGCATATAATAAACATAAATAGATTTTGGAAGTCATTTTTGGATTAGATGACTTTTGTTGACTTTTGCATGATAATCTCGAGCATTAGGATTGTGATACACTACGCCTTGACTTAAATTATTAGACAAATATTGACCAACATATAAATACATATACTTAATATAGGTTCGTGAATCCGAGGCCGACCTTGCACTTGTTCAATGACGTCATATGTATTTTTACTACGAAATACAGTATTGTGAGTTTCATTTGCTCCCTTTTTAAATGCTTTTGCAATATATATTTTTGGGGCTGAGAATACATGCGCTGTTTTTATAAATGTTTTACGAAATAGACACAAGTAATCGAAACTACATTCTATGGTTGGATTATCGAATCGAATATCACCCATTTTAGCTTGGTAGCCTAAGAATTAGGGAACAGACACCCTAATTGACGCGAATCCTAAAGGTAGATCTACGGGCACTAACACCCCCCATACTGGAAAATGGTATGCTTTAGTACTTCGAGTTTATATTATACAGATGGATTTCTGTTTTGGGGATATTCTATATCATTGATGTTAATGTCGGTTACCAGGTGTTCAATCCATATGAATGATTTTTAAACACTTGCGAGTGTATGATTATTGAATAAAGGAAATCTTGTGGTCTATTAAAATTATGGAAATGATTGATTACGATAAACTAATGAACTCACCAACCTTTTGGTTGACACTTGAAAGCATGTTTATTCTTAGGATTGAAAGAAATCTTCCGCTGTGCATTTACTCATTTTAAAGATATTACTTGGAGTCATTCATGGCATATTTCAAAAGATGTTGCATTCAAGATTGTTGAGTTCAATAAAGATTATTATTAAGTAAATGACATATTAGGTCATTTATAGTTTGGATATTATGAAATGGTATGTATGCCTGTCAACTTTCGATGAAATGAAAGTTTGTCTTTTAAAACGAATGCAATGTTTGTAAAAATGTATTATATAGAGGTCAAATACCTCGCAATGTAACCATATGTTATTGTATTCGTCCTTATGGATTAGGACGGGTCGCTTCATTTAACATCTAACAACATATGGTCAACCAAATCTCAAGATTAATCAAGTCACTTTTTAAGTTCAAGCTAGTTACATCAAAATGACAAGAACAAGCATATAAATCACATATTCATGTTAGACTTGAGCCATAGACACTAATTAACACACTTTTAAGTTTAAAAGATCAAGAACATGAAATTTAGTGTTTTTAGAAAGTTACCCAAACGAGATGAAGTTGGTATGGATTCGAAGAGGAAGATGCAAGGATTCCAAATATGTAATTTTTTTTTAAGAACACTTGCTAGATTGAATTTAGATGATGAATTTGTGTTTGAGGGTTTGAGAGCATAAAAATGGAAGTATCAAAAGTGGGAGGTGATGAATGAGTGGAGGAGGAGGAAGTTGACTAGTTGACCTAGTCATGACTTTGCCCACTTGACAACTTTGGTCCCTCAAGTTTAAATGCGAGTGCGTGAATAACCAAACGAATTACCTTAAATACGTAGAGTAAACGAGAGATGTTATAATTAAATAACGGACTTTAAATTAAGTAAACGGAAAATAAACGGAAAAAAGGCGGGTCATTACAATAACCACAGACCTTTAAATGGAGGTCGCCGCCTGCGGCTGAAACAGAAAAGAGCACCAGAAGAAGCCAATGACATTAAATTCGCAGCCAACCAAGTAACCAAGAATCATTAAATCGATGAAACCCACTGGACCGCTCCGGCAAGCAGAATAACCGTGAAAAACTCACGGCGTTCGCCGCCTGCTGCCGGAAACCACCATCGAAGAGAAACCG